>NC_062538.1:16237242-16254742 GCF_022655615.1 Tachysurus fulvidraco
ATGTGTGTATCTCTCTCTCAGGCACAAACACTGTGCCACACCGCATCACTTTAACCTTGAGTTTCTCTTTTTTTCACAGTCTATCAGAGTGAGGAGCTGCTCCGAGTCTCCGCCCCTTTTCCTCAGTAGACTTTGATATTGGACGATTGTTCTCTGTGTAACATTTCCTAGGTGTGATCTGAGTCTAAGTCATTGTTGTACAGATCAATAGTGGGGTCGTGAGCTGGAGTTTTGCCAGTATTGTATCTTGACTGGTCCAGGATCAGAATATCATCCACTTTTTCAGACTTTACTAACATGGTAGTGATGTTGGATGAGTTTTTTGAGTAAGTGAGGCTGAGAGAATTGTCTGCGTGTTTGGTTTCGTCCGGGTTGCCTATTATGCCCTGCTGTATGGGGTGGTCCTGATTACATACATTGCCAGATTGTTTGACCTGGACACGTCCAATTTCCTCCAAGGCACTGGCCAGAGAGTCCAGATCTCCAAGTTCCTGATGTTGAACTTCCCACAAGCACAGAATCGCCGCTGAGGGACTTGACTGCCTTGCAAAGTAACCCAGATTTCTGTAGAATGATCGACAGTGTGGATTGTGTTAATAAACGAGATTTTTTAACAGAAGCCAGAAATGACTGGTTTAGAATATTATAAATACATGAACAATCAGAGAGCATGGAAAAATTTATTAACAAATTAATTTTCATGTTCATTACCATTTAACCAGTACGTTCACCAGTTATAGAAAAATAATGATCAGAGTTTAGTGATGCAAATGGTGTAATGGAAGATCTCCGGAATTAAACTCATGAGACAGTGAATGAATGATAACAGGCAGCTGTCCAAAGCTTCAGAGTAGACATAAATATTCATGGCTCTATCATACACACTTGACTCAATGAATCATGTTAAAAAACTGATATTAGAATACAACAGCAACACAACTGCTAACTTTACTGAAGTGCCCCTTTGTGGACCATGATCTTGTCATGATGCTGTATCACTGGGGCCTTACTGTCCCAGTAGGGCCATCATACTTCCTGATGCCATAGGTCAGGCAATACGCATACCTGGAGATTCCCATGAAAGGTGGAATGTGACTTCTATGGTAGCACAAAGGCCCGAGTTATTACAATCAGCTTTACAGCATGTACTCTGGTACCAAGCTTCTGGAATGGTATTCTGGACTGACCAAAGTAGACAGGTCTCTGGTTGTGAGGATACCCTCCAGTCTAATGCCTTACAGTCAGAGTTGGTCTTAGAGAACAATAGAGTTGCAGCTATGAGATTATGACTCCTAAAGACTGCAGCTATGATATTATGACTTCTAAAGAAGTGTATTCAGTCTTTTGGGGTTTTGGAGGCATGCACTACTGACCCCATAGTGTTACAAGGATATTTAATTGCTCATGTTGGGAATGATGGAGATACAATTAGAGAAATGTAATTAGACTATTGTGCAAGCCACAGATTGCCAATAAAAAACACTGCGTTTAAACATAAAGTTGCTGATTAGTGTAATTGGTACTAGAACATTTTCAATTCTATGATTGTACAATCAGCCTTGAGGCCTTATGTTTTGAACACTTGGGTAAAAGTTGGGTAAATGTGTTAACTAATTACCCATTGGTGGTGCGTGGTGAGTGGTGACTTTTTTTAGAGTCCTCACTTTAAAGTGTAGGTAGAAATTTATGGTACACCCCAGACTGCATCCCCAAGTTGCTTAGGAGTGTTTGACAGAAGGTTTCTTGAAAAAACTTCCTTGTAGCAAGAGAAGTCATTGAGACATTGAGTCTGAATGGATCATGTTCAAGTCTTCAATCACAGAGGTAGTAGAAAGTGTCCTTTGCTATAGGGCTGACAGTGGCTGTCAGGAAGGATATGTTAGGAAGATAGTTAGCACATTTTGGTGGACACTTGTGGTGAGAAAACCCTCAAGATGAAGGGGACCTTCTAAATAATCCCCACAGAATACTCCATTGATTCAATTGAAAGGTATAAAAAAGGCAGAAAGGCTGAAGTGAAAACGGTGAGTTCTGAGAAGTCATAAAAATAGGACTGACAAAGAATATGGAGCTTGCAGAGCAAGTGTACAGTAAGAGAATGTTGAAATCTGTTGGGTACATTGCTGAGTGATGGAAGGAGCACTGAGGAACTTCTCCATTAATGAAGAAGTGCCAGAAATTTCTATTTTTTTGGAATGCATCTCTGAAGCTGAGATTTCTTTAGCAGTTAGAAGTCTTCAAAGCAGCAGGACTGCATGGGTGGATGAGATTTGGCCATAGAATTAATTGGAGTATGTTGGGGCTGTGTGGTTAAAATGGCTCTTCAATTGCAAGGTCTGGAGAAGTGCCTTTGGAGTGGGACTATTAAGAGGGAAGGTAGTTGCTATTTTTCAGAAATCTGTGATGAGACGGTGTCGTCCAATTATAAAGGAATCACACTTCTCACATTCCAAGAAAAACCTATGTAAATTCCACCTAATATTCAATAAGGAAGAACAATGTGAGATTCTTGTACAACTTTGGGAAGGGTCATGGAAGAATGATCTACCCTACATAAATATAATTAATTCTGGACACGGCTTTGAGATGGTGTGCCTGAGCTTTTTTTGTGGGAGGTACTGCAGGAACACAGTGTCTGTACCTTGTGCAGTTTGGTCTCTATTCAATTTCAATTCAATTCAAGTTTATTTGTATAGAGCTTTTTACAATAGACATTGTCTCAAAGCAGTTTACAGAACATAAACATAGAGCAGAAGGTAAACATAAGGAATAATAAAAGAAATAAGGAATAATAAAAGAAAAAGATTAACAGAATAAAAATTCCAGATTATTATTAGATATATATAGTTCACATCTGTATGTATTTATCCCCCTATGAGCAAGTCTGATGTGACTCAGGCAGCAGTGGCAAGGAAAAATTCCCTTAAATTGGTAAAGGAAGAAACCTTGAGAGGAACCGGACTCAAGGGGGACCCATCCTCATCTGGGTGACACTGGGGGTGTGATTGTAATATACAGTCAGATAAATGTTGTATTGGTGAAAGGATCATGGACTTCAGATCTCCTTAGTATCACAGAGTCTAACTGGAGATGTCTCAGGATTCTTAAAGGCTTCGTCCCACAGAGGACGTCTATGAATGCTTTGCCACAGTCTTAGCATTTACAGTAGTTGAAACTGATTAATGTGGGTCTGGAACATTGTCCCTCCTGTTTCTGGATTTCTTGGTTAGCATGTCAAGATGCAGCAAAGTCTGGAGTAGTCTCAATTATATGGGCTATTGTAGCACCCAACCACAGATACTGTATAGACATCAGATATTCCCTCAGGCATTTTCCTACTGAGAGTAAAGTCAGCACCTCCAAGTCTGAGGCCATGGTTCTCTACTTGAAAATTGTTGGATGTTCCTTTCAGGTGAGCTGGAACAGTTTAAGTACCGTATTCACAAATGCTTTCAAAAAAGAGAGTGTGAGATTGACAACCTGGCCAAGACAGCAGAAGCTATACAATAGTCACTGCACTAAACTGTAGCGGTGAAACAGTAGTTCAGTTTTCAGGCTTTCTTTTAACCAATCAATATACGTCGCATGTGGTTACATCACCGCTGTAGGAAGTAAGAGGAATAAGGTCATTTATTCGAACGCTGGGCTAACTCGCTGTGATTGCATTTTATTTCACAGCCTGGTCATAGTCTGATGTAATTACAAGTAATTATAACTGTCACGATTGGTAATCAGTAACTAATAGTATTAAGAAGCACTTATATTTGCCTGTTGATCATTAGGTACCTTCCATACTTTAAAATAAACTGCTAGCTAAAACGAAACAAAACAAAAACAAACAAACAAAAAACTTGTTTCAAATGTGTATCTCTGTCCAGCAGGAGACAGTGCTGCACTATTCTCAGCAGTACAACCTCTCTCTGGGTTAATCATCTCACACACATCCTGGAGAGTTAATTGCTGAAATCCGCTTAACAAGGAAGCATGTCTCATTACACGCTGCCTGCAGAGCTGGATGGGTGGAAAATCCAGCAAAATCCTCCAGTCTTTAAAGCATGTGTGAGGATGTGTTTGGTTTTATAGAAAAGCAGACAGACTTTCCCTCTTAAACCGCTCTGACTTGACAGCCTATATTGGTACAAAAGATACAGTGCTTGGAAAAATCCCCTGGTATACTGGTGACAGTTTTCCTTATAAAATAGACTTTTTGTATTTATGTGAACTGTTAGCAAGATGAGCGAGTTAACAGTTTTATTTTTTAAATTATGCACTTTTGCCTATTTTAAAAAGATTTTTTATTTATTTATTTTTTTGATGAGAGCAACTGGCAGATATGCTGTGTCTTTGTGAAGGCTTTCTGAGGAGATGGAAACAGCTTTTGAAATAAATTAAGTCATAGGAAGTGTGCCTCAGTTTCCTCATTAACATTTGGCTGATGTAAATCTGGTTTCCTTTCTTCATGTATCTCAAAATTACAATAAGTGATTGGACCATTCACAATTGTAAATGTGAAAAATGTGTGTGTGTGTGTGTGTCTGTGTATCTCACCTGTTTATATGCAGTTTTTGGGCTAGAAGCTGCCAGTCTTTGCCTTTGGCATTGGCCGTGTCAAAGGTGGCACAGATCCTCTGCCTTATGGATAGGGGGATTTTAAAAGCTTTGTCTCCCGTCTGAGAGGAAATGGTAGAATCTGACTGAGAGAAAAATGGCACCACTTCCCTTTGGCTCTGGAAAGATAATCGATAAAAGGGACAAAACTGATAATCAATAAGTTATTTACAAAAATATCTCCAAATATTTCTCCATCTTTTGAGACACTTATGTATTTTTGGGTGTGTCTAATTATTATGATCAAAATAATCTACATGTAGTTCAAAAGTTTTTCTTGTGTACAGATTTCCAGGATCAGGTTTTTCAGTAGTGTCTATCTCACTGAGTTTAACAGAAACACTTACCTTGTTTCACTGTACCTTGTGGACTAACATCTAATAGGAGTCTAGTATATTTTCCGAATATTACTGCATAAACAGTCCTGGGTGTATATAATACATACATAATGATGGCAAATGTAGTTTTATTTAACAAAACAAGCTTCCACACTTGTTTATAAAATAGCACTTGATCCAGCACATACTCTTTTATACCAGTAAAACCAGACGTAGAGTGAACCATTGTTTAAGTATGGGATTAAAACACTGTATCTACTGTTATATACATATAAAATTCAGTATATTCACAGTATACACACAAGTTAACAATTTTATTTCACTATGGCATACTAAATACAAATGCTCATGACCAGACCTTTTTTAGGGTGGCTTCAGCCCCCTGTCTGTGATCTCAGCCACCCTAAAACTAAAAGTATAATTTTTACTTTCATAAATAAACAAACAACAAAAAAACGTTAAAATGCAGGACTTGTCGGGAAAAAATAAATTTATCAGTTTGATCCAAGAGCAATTTTTTTTACTTTGCTTTTACGCGCGTGCGTTGTAGTCTTTCAAAAGTGAGTCTTCAGCTGTCTGCTTTATTTGAACAGAAAAGCACAGGTACGTGCAGCGTGCACGCGCAGTCAGAGCTGGAGGCGTTTATCTATATACGTATCTATGTATATTATATAGTTTCTATAACGTTAATCGGCGGAAAACCGCAAAGACGGCAACCAAAAGCAGTGAAACTTCACTATTCTTTTACCAGAGTTGATAGCACAAACAAAATATCAATGCAAACAATCCATTCAATACTAAATAAAATAACATTACTGATTTGGTCTTTGTCTTGTGAATTTTTTTGTATTAGTGACTGCATTCATTGGACACACAGTTTGCACACATACATAAAATGATTTGATTCAAGACTGGCATCATTACATCATGCATAAAATTTTGGTGTCCACTTTTGCCATTTTAAATAATACCATAACTTTTGACTTACTATGTAGTCATATAATATATAATATAAAACTTTTCTTGTTTTAAATTCTCACTGAGGGCTAAAACCCCTTAAAGATGAAATCCTAGAACTGTCCCTGCTCTTGATGCTACAACATGTTACATATTGTACATCATATTCTACTACTTTTTCTTATTTATTCCCGATTCTCTTCCTGATTAGCTGATTATATGATGTCACACACGGAAGCAGTGTGTTTGAGGTGCGAATTAAAATACATCCTCCAATTAAATCAAATGTTGTCAATTAACTTATCAGAAGCCATGACATCATCTGGGCTTTACCCAATTTCTTTAAAAGCACAGTAAACTTAGTGTATGTACAGTAAACTTCTGACTTTGAAGAAAGGAATAAAAAAATTCTCAGAAAATTATTATGGCATTTATCAGATAATAATTTTAGAAAACAGGAAAGGTTTAGTCTAATATACAGTAATGTTGGACAATGAGAAAAAAAAAAGTCGTGTCTTTTTATACAGTGTATGTAAACGTCTGGTTTGTACTGTACTTTATAATTGTAGTTTATTTATATGCACAGTCGAAGGAGGTGTGGCTGGGTTTTCATGTCAGGTTGTATACTGTATATACTGTACCTGTGTACATGACACATGAAATCTTGAAGTCGTGAAATCATAATTCATATTATGATTTAAATTCACTATTTAGAGTTGTCGAACACTGTGAATAAAACAGTGTTTAGTTACGTTCTCGCTCCTTACATGTACTGTAAGTCGACTTAATTAGGCACTACATCCTGTAAGCACATACATTTTCCTGTTGGCGTGCATGTGGAAATATTTGCTTTCGATGATGTATGCTTGTTTGTGCTGTCCTCTGGGTGTCTATGTATGCTGCGCACCTCAGGCACGGTGGTGCAGATCTGCAGGATCTGCTCGTGACCTTTGACCTGCCGCACGCTGATCTTACACAACAGCTGATTGGCCGCTGTGTTGTGGCACTGCAGAGAGAAGGCACAATGCAAAGGAGATGCAGTACTGCACCAGACCCGAGTAAAAGAGAACTCCTGCGGAGACAAGTGAGTGAGTGAGAGAGAGAGAGAGAGAGAGAGAGAGAGAGAGAGAGAGAGAGAGAGAGAGAGAGAGAGAGAGAGAGAGATATTGAATCTGATATTTTTATTTACAAGTTATTTCTAGACTATTTCTACTTGATTCATTAATAGAAATGGACTGACCACTGACCAGCTACCCCTTTATTGTAATTGACACAAACTGTGCATGGGAAAGATAATCTACAGGCTTGTGGAAGGACAAGGTACATTTGGGTAATAATTAAGTAAGTATTAAGTAATTAGTAATATTAATTATACTCATTATAAACAGTAAGGTCAGTAGATTTGTAAGAAAAAATAGTACAACAACCATGTATGTTTGTATTTATGTTTGTGTCCTTAAAACATCCATCACTTCTCTTTCTTTCTTTTTTCTTATATCTTTTTTTAATATGCTTTGCTTTCTTTATTCTTCATCTACCTCTTTCAACTCTTTATTTCCCTTCACTTTTCCCATTACACCGATTCAGCCATATGTTATTATTGGTCATTTGCACATACGGAAACCTGAAACATTAATAAAACCTGTTTGTTTGTGATGTAAAAATGTTAAAATATGAATGCAGGGAAATTATGGCATGGTAACTGTTCATTCTACACTCTTAATAGATATGTGTATAACATTGTGTCATACAAACAATTGACCAAGATACAGCTATCCATTCACTTCCTGTGCAAGTTCAGTTGATTGGCTCTAATAAATTTCTTAGGCACATTTTGGAGTTCACTGTTAAAGTGTGTATATTGTGGTTCTTTGCATTATCATCTTTGCAACTTAATTAAATACAAAAAAAAAACCACCAAAAAAAAAACAAAAACAACCACAACTGTCCCTCTAGCGTCCCTTACTACCTGAAGCTCATGAATATTTGCATACTAATCTGCATATTAATGTGGAACACACTCCATGGCATAATGAATATACATAGATTGAGGCGAGACCTGGCAGGTGGTGAAGGGTTTGATGTTCCAAACAAACTGAGGTGAAACATCCTGGATGGAGATCTGCAAGTTTGAAGAACTTCTGCTGAAGAACAGTGTGCATGGCTCTCTCAGGAGACGACTGCACTGAGAACGCTCCAACCACAACACCTCCTACACACAAGAGAGAAGCAAGAGAAGAAAAGAACTTAAGGTTAATTGGAAGCAAAAGAAGATTGTATGCAGGAATATGGAAGAGTGAGTGAGTGAGTGAGTTATAGAGTGAGAGGAGTGAGTTAGAGTGAGTGAGTAAATGAGAGTAAGTGAGTGAGTGAGTGAGTGAGTGAGTGAGTGAGTGAATGAGAGTGAGTGAATGAGTTATAGAGTGAGAGAGTGAGTGAGAGTGAGTGAGTGAATGAGTGAGTGAGAGTGAGTGAATGAGTTATAGAGTGAGAGAGTGAGTTAGAGTGAGTGAGTAAATGAGAGTGAGTGAGTGAGTGAGTGAGTGAGTGAGTGAGTGAGTGAGTGATGGTGTGAATGAGTGAGTGAGTGAGTGAGTGAATGAGTGAGTGAGAGTGAGTAAATCAGTTATAGAGTGAGAGAGTGAGTGAGAGTGAGTGCATGAATGAGAGAGTGTAAATGTGTAATGAGTAAGTGAGTGAGTGCGTTAGTAAATGAGAGTGAGTGAGTGAGCGAGTGAGTGAATGAAAGTGAGTGAGTAAATGAGAATAAGTGAGTGAGTGAGGGAGTGAATGTGAGTGAGTGAGTGAGTGAGTGAGTGAGTGAGTGAGTGAGTGAGTGAGTAAATGAGAATAAGTGAGTGAGTGAGGGAGTGAATGTGAGTGAGTGAGTGAGTGAGTGAGTGAATGAGAGTGAGTGACTTAGTGATTGAGTGAGTGAGTGAATGAGAGTGAGTGAGTGATTGAGTGAGAGAGTGATAGTGTGAGTGAGTGAGTGAGTGACAGAGTGTATGAGAGTGAGTAAGTGATAGAGTGAGCGAATGCATAAGTTAAAATTAAAATTTATTTGTATAGCGCTTTTAACAGTTGTCATCTTCTCGTGAAGCTTTACAGAACATAAACATAAAAAATGTAATATAAAGATTAATATAATACAAAAATGTAAGATTAATATTAGATATATTTAAATGTGTTTGTATTTAGTGTGATAGTGTGAGTGAGTGAGTGATAGAATGAGTGGGTGAGTGAGTGAGTGAGTGAGTGAGTGAGTCAGTGAGACTGAGAGAGTGAGTGATTGAGTGAGTGAGAGAGATAGAGGAGTATAGGGGAGAAAGAAAGTAGAAGAACTGTGTGAAACAAGTTTCAGGTTGATGGAGGGAAAAGCTGAGGCTGAGAGCCAGTGTGTATATGATCAAGCAGAGCAGAATGTAGTTTGATGCAGCCTCAAAATGTGCCTCACAATGCTTCTTAAATTAATGTTCAATTTTCCCTAGTTGTAGCTTATCATCCGGACTGCACCTGGGAATGCCTACTACATTACTTCTGTGTGAGGTGCAAATTGCGCTTTAAAAGCTTCTGTGAAGTGGTGAAAAGTTCAGCCATAGAGCTGTCAAAAATCTCAGGACTAAATATGAAATGCACATGAAGTAGCAAACATAACATATATTAATGAAGTTGTTATGTGACCATGTATATGCCATTTGACTGCTAACTCATTTAAATAAAAAAGACAGATATCTAAAGCTACTTCTTTTCAAAAAGTGTTACAAATATATTTTTTGCTTAAGAATTTGTAAACTCTTTACACCTGAAAATTGGCCTTGTACATGTATCCTTAAGAATTTTCACACTCATGGCATTAAAAGAAATAGCAGCATACCTTTACCTTTATCTTTCGGTCAATCTAAGCTTCAAAGATACCCAAATGACACAGGATATAATAAAAAAGTTTATATACAATGGATTTGATGGAATTTTGTAAATAGCATGAATAGTCAGAAGGTAATGTGGTAAAATCAGCTGCTTCAGTTAATCCAATAGGTATTCATCCAACAGTTCTTAATAGTGTATCATGGGTTCTCTCGATCGCTGTGACAAATATGTCTGGATTTCAATTCTGACTCATGTTTACAAATCATTTATCTATGAATCTACATCTGCATGCCTAAAAGAGATTTTAATAATTTTTTTTATATTTTAATTCTCCGAACTAATATCCAAAATGGTACAACATTATGTAATAATCCAATTCTAAAAAACATTCAATCCTGAATCCATCCTGTTCCTGGATGCACCACAAAACCACCCAAACGTGATTAAAACTCTTATTAAATATGAAAGAATTTTCAAAAACCTCTAATTGAATATTGCACATTCAATATATCAAGCATAATCAGGTCTCCTGTTTATGAAACCTCAGCAGCATTTGAATAATGAATGAATAATCACGCTTTGTAAAATCCATTATTTCACGCTCCTATATCTCAACACACGTCTAAATGATGGAGTTCAGTGAACAGAAAAAATTAGTTTGTTTTGCTTAAATGGTTTCCAACAATTCAGCAGAAGGGCATTTAAAATACTTGTGGCCACAACTTGTACTGATTCTGGGTTTATTTGTGAGAGATGCTCATAATCATGGGCTTGATCAAAGAATTCCTTCCAAACTGTGGATCAACTGCACACTTCAGTTTTTATTATTACTGCGCATTAATATCAAATCTCACCACTAGCATTGCAAAATAGCAAATCTCAGCATTAGCACATGCTATATGCTACAAAGGTGAATAGATACTTTCTGACTTCTCAGCCAATCGTAACACCCTGTTCTACACCATCATGAAACCTGAAATGTCTCTAAACAATTGCAACCAGCCAATGCGTAACCAATGCGTACAGACAAAGACAGCTCAGAACAAGAAGTTGGCAAAATATTTCAAGAGGGCTGAGTGAGAGTGGTGTAAATAAAGGCATGGGCGATGAAGAAAGAAGTAAATCTAATTATTCGTTACAAGGAACTCTGCTAGTCAGAGAGGTGCTATACTGTAGTAAAACTGTAAGGAAGTGTCGGCTGTGGGCGGAGAGGAGGAGAGTCTGTGATCCCTTAAAGTGATGTGATGGGCGACTGTGATCCCTTAAAGTGAGTAGCTGGGGCTGAATCTGGCTAAATCTAAAAGTTCACCTGGTCCGGTGTGGAGACCACCTCTCACCAAGAGCAAAGGTTGGCAGGTTCCAGGAGGATTTTGTGTATGATGTGTTTTTTTACACCTCAACCTGTTTGCAAGGACCTCACAGAACACCACAGTCAGCACATAGAAATAGCCTTCGGGAGCTACAAGGCTCTTATACAAGGTTTAAAACTGACAAGACTCTGCAATCACTGCATGTTTGGATGCCTGACTCTATTAGTCTGTAATCAGGATTTGTATGAAGGGTGATAAAGGAATTAGTATTCAGGAGAGGACCTCTGTATGTAGATGCCTGACCATCATACTCATACTGTATGTGGGTCTTCCTCAAACTAATGCCATAATGATTGGAGTAGCATTAAGAATTCCCCTTTACTGAACTCTTAAAGAGGTCCAAACCTGTTCCAGCTTGATAATGCCCCAAGCTGAGATAATGCCCCAAAGTGAGATCCAAAAAGACATGATTAACTAAGGTTAGTGTGGAATTTCAGTGTTCTGTACAGATCCATGACCTAGTTGCACTGAACAGAAATTATGAATGTCTTACCTGAATCTATTGTAAGGCACAGCTAACATATCTGAGTGCTTTGTTAATGCGGTATTTTTTTCCCTTGCAGTTTACCAGTGCTGCAGTAAACTGTTGGGTTTCTTGTTAGGCTACCAGGTTGATCTGCCAGGTACTGTATTGATACGCTGTCCACTCAATTGCTTCTGTTCAACATCTACTCTACCATTTCATGCAATTAATAATTAAAAAAAAATCGACTTACACACCTAAGTACTCTAAGAAGAGGTTGTTAGTTGACAAAATAATTTGGATTTTAATTGTCACCTGAAAGGCATGTGGCGTGTCATCCACGCAATAAACGCGGAGTGTGTAAACATCGCCCTCTGAGCTTCCAAACACAGCAATACTAAGTCTTTTCACTGCAGATTCACTGATCGGAATTCCAACCAGAGCGTAACGGCCAGGCTGATCCACAAGCACAAAGCAGCGTCGTGACTCCAGCACGCAGTAACACAAAGAGCTCTCTTCTTTCATCCACATCACATCCTGTCGAAAACACACAAAGCATTAAACATGTACGCAATTGCATGAAGGATGGAATAAAACACAGATATTAACTTGTTTTGTGGAACTTTCTCATAGTCCTATTTCTCAAATCTTAAATTTCTCATCATTGCAGCAATTTACCCAGGTGACCTAATTGTGTGGAACATCTGCAAAACAAGTTCATGTTCTCTCTTACATTATATCAGCTATAAACAGTAGTTGTTCCCTCATCAGCCCCATTTTATCTCTCTTGAAATTAATAAGAGAAAAATTTTTCTTTCATGTTATCTCTGTCCTTACGACATTCCCAGGTTGAAAAAATTAACAACTCTCATAATTGTTGAATAAGCTTCTCCTCATGGAAAGCTTCAATTTTTCAATGGTTATAGAATTTCCGTTGTTAAATTCGTTTATTTTCACCATTTAATTATTTCCGATATTAAAGTCTCCGTAAATGAGCTGGATGAAAGTATAAGTCACATTTCTGCATAAAAATACATCCATTACTTCAATTAATCACAAATCTGCATATTGAGGTCATTACAGGTGACATGCAGTTATTATAGTATACAGTGCAAATACCTATCAATAAAGTGTTGGATTATTAAATTGAATAGTAACAACAAGAGCTTAATCTTTAATCATTACCTCTAAGGTATTAAAGTTTAGAATTTTTCAATTCTTCTCAAGAACATTATAATAAGATCTAAGTATCTATAGTCTTAATTGCAGACTAATAGGTGAAAAGCATTTCTGGTAATTATATTTTACAGGTTATACTATATACTGTATAACACCCCTTTTCATACCTTGCTTAAGTTCCCTACTCTTTAAATTACATGCAAACTTTCTCTTCCTCAAAATTTCACTGGAACAATGTTCACAGATTGACTACAGGACCAAAAACTGTGGTGGATTTGTACAGACTTTAAATAGAAAACAGTTGACAGTTAAAGATTCACACACCCTATAGACCAACAGTGCAAAAACTCTGAAGGTAAGAAAGGTCAGTGAAGTTTCAATGGTGAACAAAAACTAATCCAGTGAGCATTTAAAAATTTATACTCAGAATCACAAACTTTGTACATTAAATTCTAAGGACTGTATATTGTATATAGATTTCAAAATATAAATCATTATATACACAGGGAAAGTTATGAGTATTCATAACCGGGTTACTCGTAATTATTTGGCCACCCCATATAGATGTAAACGGAGTAAAGTTGCTAGATATTTCTTTAGTAGGTGTGTCAAAAATAGGGGTTTTTAATAACGTCTAGATCATGAAATATGTAATAAAAATATAGTTTATTTCTTCTCATTTACATTTATCCCCAATGTATGAAGGATGGGTTTAGTTTTCCAGGGAAAAAAACGTGGGAATCAATATGAACAAAATACGTTTTTTTAGTTCCTTTACATATTTTAATTGCAAAAGTGAAACTTTACCGTTAGCAAACAAGCAGATTTCTAAAGGCTTTGTTTTATCACATTTAGGCAGGCAGGCCTACAGCTATTTTAGTAGCAGAAGTGAAAGTGTGTTCATTTAGGCAACAAAAAGATTATACTTCTATCCTTTTTACAAATATATTTTTACTCAAACTTACTTTTACTAGCTAAATGCAAGGCAAAAAAAGAAGGAAAGAAGACGCTAAAATGTCCTACTATAATAATAATAATAATAATAATAATAATAATAATAATAATAATAATAATAATAATAATGAATCGCTGACCTCCCAGTTGTCTCCATGTGTTTTTCTCTTCAGTCTTACACTCCAGTCCTCTGAGACGTCTGCACAATGTGATATTGTCATGGCGACGGGACATGACAAGATGACACCTAGTGGACCAAATGAGACCTCTGGACCCAGAAGAACCTCATCATCAGAGAGAACACTGAAAACAGAAAGTAGTCAATCTGAATAAGGCTGTATCTCAAACTGCACATGATGCACTATCAGCCATAGACTATCTAGTATCTGGAACTTTATTTGACTATCTAGTATCTGGATTTTTGTAGGGTAGTGCTGCCAAATAGTGATGTGGTAGCTTAGTGGTTAAGGTGTTGGGCTACTGATTGAAAGGTTTGAGCTCAAAACCAAGCTAGTAAAGATAAAAGATATTAATAAAGCATCTTAACCCTTAAAAGAGCTCATAAGTTCAAAAAAGTGTTGAAGGTGAAGAGGGAGAAGAAATGTATTGTATTCAATATTTAATAATGATAATGAGTTAATAATATGATACAGATTAGATTGTGTAGGGATTCTTTTTGTGACCAATCATATTAGAGACAACATCTCTGAAATTATATAATTTGTCTCCATTGTCTCTGCACTGTAATGATGTTTACATTTACATTACATTTATTACATTTATAACATACAGATGTTAGCGCATCTCTAATATGATCGGTCACAAACGTAATCCCTACATAGTATAGACTCAACATAGAGACAAAGTGAAGGCTTATAATAGATCATAATTTAAAAGTGCTCCTATATATATATATTATTATACAACCAATCACAGTCTACAAAAGAATGTCATACTGTACAGTACCTAGTAACGGGTTAAGCCCCGCCTCCTCTCTAAGATAAAAGTTGTTGTAATGTGCTTGCTCAGAGTTGCTCTGAGATTGGTCCTGAATCACTCTTAAGAGAAGATTAGTTAGACATTGTGTGTGTGTGTGTGTGTGTGTGTGTGTGTGTGTGTGTGTGTGTGTGTGTGTGTGTGTGTGTGTGTGTGTGTGTGTGCGTGCGTGCGTGTGGGTGTGTGGAAGGACAATGTAAGATCTCCTAGTCAGTTGCTGCTTTCAAGTTCTCATGACATGTCTGCAGACAGATGGAGATGCTTCAGCTGCATTTTGAAGGATTAATATACACACACCATAAAGATTCTAGAAAACTACAAAAATAGTGCGGCAGGTAGCATTTCTTCCTCACCGATCCGCATCTCTTGTTTGATCTGTAGCTCTGATGGGTTCTTTGGTTTCCTTCTATTCAGCAAGGAAGTAAGCAAATGGAGAAAATTGCACTAGCTCTTAACGAAACTGCACTGGTGGTGCAGAATGAAAGGATGTAGAAACAAATTTTTAAAACATTTAGGTGCCTTTATATAAGACCAATGTCTTCAAAAACCTGCCCAATTTCCACTTCAGTTCCCACACGATATTTTGGATTGTTTATTTTTTGGTTTGTCAATTCATTTAGTCTCAGTAATTACAGAAATGTTGAACAATGATGCTGCGCTTGGCTTTGTTTGTGTGTGTGTGTGTGTGTGTGTGTACAAATACAATCTACTTGATGAACAAGCAGAAGCTTTTGTTCAGGTTGTGGGAGAGAGCGAGAGCAACTCGTCAGTGAGAGTAAAGCACAGCTGTTTGATTGTAATGATCAGCTAGATATGACAAGAAGGTGCTTGTTTACTTACAGAAAATATTAGGTTTGTCTGTGGAAGATTGGAACAAAGGCAGCCTGATAATCAGCTTAATTACTGTGCTGGAAGGTCAGTTTAGTAGTTGATATTTACAGAATGTACTGTATGTGTGTGCAGGTGTGTGTGTGTGTGTGTGTGTGTGCATGTGTGTGTGTGTGTGTGTGTGCGTGTGCGTGTGTGTGTGGGCGCGTGTGTGCACGTGTGTGTGTGTGTGTGTGTTTGTGTGTTGCCTATGCCTAATGAAGAAACGTTTTTTAATTACTGTGATGTAAAGAAATGCCTGTACTGCCTCTCTCTCTCTCTCTCTCTCTCTCTCTCTCTCTCTCTCTCTCTCTCTCTCTCTCTCTCTCTCTCTCTCACTCTCTCACACACAAACACACACACACACAGACACACACCAACAATGCTCAAGGTCAGATATAGTCCACAACTTCATTAACACAATTAATATTTGTGGTGTTGGTGACCATGAAACAAGATTGTTCTACTTTTGATTCCTTTATAATTACTGAACACATTAATTTGGTGGCTCAGATGATGAAACTAATTGATTCGGTGCTACACTTCACAATAACAAACAGTAACTCATAGGTAACCCTTCAAGGACTAAGCAGAAATTAAGTCTCTACTAATAAATACTGAGTTATTACTCCAAAGGTTAGAATAATGTATAACCATTTTCTTAGTTCAGTATGGATTAAGCAATAATTACTGAATCTAATATCTCTCTCTCGAAGAGATTAGCTCTTTGTGTTAGCATACATACAATTTATTACAAAGAAAATATGCACTCAAATATGTGGCTTCACATAATCAGGTAATTTTGATGACAGGAAATAATTTGATCTAAGCTCTAGTATCTACTCTCTCTCTCTCTCTCTCTCTCTCACACACACACACCCTTTCTATGAGTGTGTATAAGCAATATCTAAATGATTATTGCTTATGAACAATGCTAATTATCATAATGGATGCAAATATGCAAATCTATTATATAATTACTACACAAACATGCAGGCAAAGCAATTAAACCTCAAGAGTACTGCACACCATCTGCTGCTTTTACACTTTCCAAGTCCCTTTTATTCGATTTCTCTCTTGTCTCCCCCAAATTCTCTCCTCTCTTTTATTCTTAATACTTTCTTTTTTCCTCGTTTTGCCTCTGTAAGCCTTCCGCTCTTATACTGACATATCCCTCACTTCATCCATGAATGGTGTGTCTATCATTCACAATCCTGCCGCTTTAGCCGATACGTATTTGAATGACGGCTCTGGTGAATGGATCCGGTTTGATTGACAGCTGGCTGGCTGGGTGTGTTAGGATGTCTGTCTGAGTTCAGTGGATTTAAAAACAAAGTCTTGATGCATCAAAAAGATTTATAGACTTGCTTTAAATAATAATAATAAAAAAAATCCACTGAAAACAAGTCCAGAATGTGGCACAAAAGTGCGGAGGATAAAACTGCTGCATCAAAGGGTCTGGGGTTTGGTCCTGATTTTGAGTTATCCTCTGTGTGTTCAAATCCTCCGACTGTCCAGAAACATACAATTAGGCTTTTCAGAAAGATCTAGATGTGTTAGTGAGTGTGTGCATGGTGCTCTGTGATGTACTTGTGATTTTCCCACCGTGTACCTAATGTTCCTGGGACTGGCTATGAATTGAACATGATGCTGACCAGAGAAAATCGGTTATTAAACATTAATAGAAAAAAATATCAATCAACAACATGTAGATAGGTTGAATGTAATAATCTTAATGGCATGTCCCATTCGTTTACCTATTAGATTAGTAGTCTCAGGTAGACTGGATTTTAGAATTAATTTGTACTTTACTTCATCCATCTTATCCTCAACTTTGACCAATTAAAAGCAGTCCTACTGTATGATGCTACCATCACCATGCTTCACTCTGGTGGTTG
>NC_062538.1:16257242-16414742 GCF_022655615.1 Tachysurus fulvidraco
AATGACACAACAATGTGATCAGAATGCCATGTGTGAAGTAATCATCTTTGTTTGTGGGAAAAGAAACCTGTGAGAAACCTGCATGTGCTGTCCAAAAGTGACAGGTTTTTAAAATTGACATTTTATTATAGACGCCATACTGAGAAGCGAACTTTGTGAACAGGGATAACTGATTTAAAAAAGTGTAGATCAAATTCTGACCCAACTTGTTTATAAAAAAGCTGTAATGGCTACACTTTGGTTTATCTGGTGTTTGGGACAAAAGAATGGTGCTTACATATAATCACAAGATCTTGTCTATATACTAGAGGTACATATACTGTACATGGAGGCATAATGTAGGATGATACAAAATGGGACATTATGTTTAATGGAAATGTGCAATATCTGCATTCTATTAATTACGCATCTCATGCAATTCCATTTTTCTGAACACCAATAGCCTCAATCTACGCATCCCATTAAGTTAAAATATACATTCACCCTCCATTTTTATATAGGAATTTCTGTATACCTGCCCATTTATGCAGATCAAGAGCTTTAGTTAATGTTCAGCAATCACAATTGGGTAAAATGTGCTGTGCCATGGTTGTTGGTACCACATGTGCTGGGTTGAGTATTTCAGAAATTGCTAATCGTAAGGCAGAATGAGACGAGAAAAAAGAACACTGAGTGACTGGCAGAATGCCCCGTTGATAAGAGAGGACAAGAGGAAGATGGTTCGAATGGTTTGAGCTGCCAGTCTGTGATGTATGGTGCAAGGAGATTCTAGCTGACTTTAGAGCTCTTTTTTTGGAGTCCCCAGGTCAGGCACATTAATAAATCAATCAAACTTTGTGGAGAATTTATAAATATATTTCTTTATTCTTAACATATGGTGAACCTGTAGTACATTTTGTTTAAGATATTAAACCTCTGTTTCTAGCAATATTTTTTTTGTGTGTAGACATTAAATGTTTTTATTAATTCTTTATATTATTTATTATAGAAAGATTCTGAATTCAGTTCCATTTTTCTTCACATTTTCTGAAAATCTAATTAAATCGAATCACGAATGCAATACCATTGTTACGATAAACAACAAATAATTATTTTTGTTATAATTTTAGACTCAGCGGAGATATTTATTCAACATTAATGAAAGAAGTCTCCAGTTTCCTGACACGTGAATCTTCGAAAGAGGTTTTTGGACTTTAGTGTTTCTTGGCTAACATTACAAGCTATGCTTTAGCCGTCTTATTAACTCCAAGAAAACATAATGGCAAATGATTTAGGAATTTAGTTAATGTAGTTATCATCATTCTGTAATAAATCTTTAATAAATTCTAAAAAAATGTCATTTTTATTGTAGGATAAAATGAATAAAACATTAAACAGTCCTTTGCTGTCATGTCCCGTTTTATTCTTGACATACCGCTTTTATTAACTCTTCCTGAAGAACTGACGTAACGTCTAACCAATCTTGCCAACTTTCAGATACTTCATGCTACACAAGTTTGTGCAGACAAAACATGTTAGTCAGAAAAGAAAACAACTGAGGCACAGCTCAATGAAGCATCACAACAAAAGAAAAGGAGTGACCTATTTTTAACCTGACTTCATCATCCTTGGAAAAGCATGACAGATTTTTAAATGTCTGCCTTAATATTTCTGCCTAAAACAATCCAGGACACAGGGTTTCTCCAGCTAGTTTTGATATATGTGACCATTGTCAATGACTAGGTCAAAACCGTGTTCTTGCAAGCTGCATGAAATATTCATTCAGTCATTTTCTACCACTTATCCAATGTTCTCGGGTCACGGGGAGCCTGTGCCTATCTCAGGCGTCATCAGGCATCAAGGCAGGATACAACCTGGATGGAGTGCTAACCCACCGCAGGGCACACACACACTCTCATTCACTCACACACTACGGACAATTTTGCAGAGATGCCAATCAACCTACCATGTATGTCTGGAATGGGGGAGGAAACCGGAGTACCCGGAGGAAACCCCAGAGGCACGGGGAGAACATGCAAACTCCACACACACCAACCCTGGAGGTGTGAGGCGAACATGCTAACCACTAAGCTACCATGCCCCCCGCCGCATGAAATATTTTGTTGAAAATTTGTCACGTGTTTGTCTCCGATTCTTTGTGAAAAATGCAAGCATGAACATATGGAAGGAGAGCATGGACATTGAAAGGGAAATTATTCTGGGTTAGTACAGATACTATGATAAATTGGCCAGACTCCACTCAAATGATTAAAAAAAACCAACACATAGTGCAAGATTTCTACTGAACAGCTGTTGGAATTTTAAAGATTATATCCATCAAATCTTTTCTTTAAACTTAAGCTTTATTCAAATATGCATTTGGCTTTTTGATATGCCATATAGAATGCTAACTATGCATGAAATGGTTTGTTGGTATATAAATCCAATCCCTTACCAACCTGAAGCTGATTATTTTCCAAATAACAACACATCCTGAAGTGTGTTATTTACTGTATCTTACACCCCACAAATTACCAGTGATTGTGATCTTTATTTATTAAAGAAGGAAATGTTAGACTTTTTATCCATTTAAATTAACATTTAATGTTGTGGAATGATTCAGATTGTGATCTCTATTGAATCGAATTCCAAAAAACTGAACTTATTACAAAAACATCCTAAAGTGCAAAGCAACCTGTCCTGAGGAGTTTACAGTAGCAGAAAGCCTAAAGTTACAGCTTTACCTCTTGATTCCTTAAAATACCCCTGGATTCCTTAAAACTTTTAGAAAATCAAACAACCCTTTCCTTTGTGAATTATCTTGCTGAGTAAATGTTCAAGTCCATTTCTTTTACTGTCTTACCTGAGACACTTCAAAGTTGCCTCCGTGTACTTAGAAAACAGTTTTATTTTGCTTTGCAAGTTCTACCTGACCTTCACTGTCCTCTTCATGAGATGATATAAGTGTATTAGCTGGAATTTTACCAAAGTTTTCACATTGAAAGGGAACTTTTAATAAAGGTAGCAAGATGTGGGAGGCAGCTTAAGATCCACACACGGACAAAATTGTTAGTAACCTTCCATTAAAAAAAAGAAAAACCCACAATAGTGAAATAAAGACACCTGCAAAGCTAATTACAGGACACACTTTAGTTTAACCTATGGTCAAATTATTTTTAATCTTTTCTAGGTGTACCATCATTGTTGTCCAAGCCAGTTTCATTATTATTATTATTATTATTATTATTATTATTATTATTATTATTATTATTATTATTATTATTTATTTATTTTTTTTCAAATGCTTCTGTTGAACCATGATTCAAAAGCAATGTCCAATTTTGACTAGTCAATTTTTATTTATTATTACTTTTGACAGTTTAAGTTATTTCAGTGAGCACTGTGGGTTTTTAAGGGGTACCAACAAATTTGTCCACATGCGTAAAGTATCAGTAAAATCCAGCAAAGACTGCATTACAAAAGTTTCATCCCATCTCTGTCAAAGCAACAATACATGAGGTGAATTGGGGTCAACAAAGAAACTATGCAATGATCACTAATAACGACATAAAGAAGTTTCCAGAATGTTAATGTTAATTGTTAATGTTGTTATTAATGCTTTCTAGCACCAATATACTGTAAGAACATTCAGCAAATGCTTAGAAAATTGCAAGGATGTTCTATGCATATTAAGATCATAAGCACATAATACTATATCAGGTCAGAACATTAAAATAACATCACAACAACACTGTGAAAACATATGCCCAATATTCGTAATGAGAATAATAATTATAATAACAATGTGAAGCGTTCCTTAAATATAATTTTAATAACGATTTGTTCTAAGGACCTTTACAAAACGTTGAGGCAACATTCCCTGTTTTGATGCGAGTAAGTATGACCGATGTTTTGCCTCTGCAATTAAGAATCTGACGGCTTCATCGCAAGTGTTTAGGTTCCCAGTTAGGAAAAACTGTAAAAGTGAGAAAAATCATTATGCAAGTATAGAAATGGCCCCATAAGGTATATAATACAGCTTTGCAATCTGGCTCGGTTTACAGCAATGTGTCTCCTAATCATTTCATAATCCTGGCATCATATATATATATTTTTTGTAATTTTCCTTTATTCTTCCATCCGATTGTTTACGATCAGTATGAGGTAGATAAAATGAGCTGTGCTGGGAAGATTCAATTCTACATTCCTGCAATAACGTTCCCTGAAGAGGTGTTCTGGTACTACAGCAACAATATCACAGAAATCATCCCCAAGCTACGTCTTCTCAGCAAGACACTTCAGTGTTTTGCCAGAAATCGTGGCATAGCACACTGAGAGGCATGTTTAGTGTGTGTGTTACAGAGAGAGCGAGATATTCTGTGAGAGTTGATTATCTTAAACTTATCCAGCTCACTGCATTTTGTAGGTCTGACACATGCCAGTGAGTGACATATTTTTTCGAGTCTCTTTTTGTTATTGTTGGTGGTTTTGTTATTCATCCCTTAGCTGTGTGCTATCTTCTGTTCGTCTGTCATTACACTGGTCGCATTTGCAAATGAAATTTGATATTCACGAAAATAGAAAATTTTTTTGAGTGCTCCTGAGTTCATGTAAATTTACCTACAAGGAGATTCTTCTAACCTAATGTAAATTTTGACTGCTTCAAATTGGGCAATTTACAAAAAACCTGCTATTTAATTTATTTAAATTTCACACACACACACACACACACACACACACACACACACACACACACACACACACACACACACACACACACACACACACACACACACACACACACACATACACACAAACACACACACACTGTAAAATGTGCCTTTTATGGAGTTATTTTCTTTTGCATCAGGAAGATCAGAGGTACTAAAACTTTTAGAATTTGTAGATTGGTTTGGTCTACAAAAATGCACACAACTTTAATGTAATATACTATATCTATATGTTAATATTACTTAGTACTGTTGATAATAAATTTAGTACTCGCATCTGTGGATTGGAGCACATCAAGTCAAGTCAAGAAGCTTTTATTGTCATTTCAACCATATATAGCTGTTGCAGTACACAGTGAAATGAGACAACGTTTCTTCAGGACCATGGTGCTACATAAAACAAAGACAGAGCTATGGACTTACTAAGTAGTCCTAGCTACATAAAGTGCATCTGTGCAACCTGGTGCAAACAGTGCAAGACAAGACAAAAAGACAGAAAGGCAGTGCAGGACAAAAGACAGTGCAAACAAACAATGCAAGACATTACACAAAGTACAATAAACAATAACAGCAAAAAAATAAAAACTTTTTCCAGATGGCAGGTGTGTGAGGGGTGTGTGCGGTCATCCACAATGCTGTTGGCTTTGCAGATGCAGCATGTGGTGTAAATGTCCATGATACAGCTGTCCTCACTCTCTGCTGCAGGGTCTTGAGATCCGAGATTGTGTAGTTACAAAAACAGACAGTGATGCATCTCTACAGATGATCTGTCAATTTTCAACAGACAGAGTGATTGCTCTTTTGAAGTCATCAACCATTTCTTTAGTTTTATCAACATTCAGAGACAGGTTGTTGGCTCTACACCAGGCAGTTAGTTGCACCACCTCTCTGTATGCTGACTGGTCGGTCTTGCTGATGAGACCCACCATGTTCGTGTCATCGGCGAACTTGATGATATAGTTCGATCTGCGCATTGCTGCACAGTCATGAGTCAGCAAGGTGAACAGCAGTGGGCTGAGCACACAGCCCTGAGGGGCTCCAGTTTTAAGTGTGGAGATGCTGTTCCTGATCCGGACTGAATATTTCCCAGTCAGGAAGTCCAGGATCCAGTTGCAGATGGAGGTGATCAGTCCCAGCAGGCTCAGCTTCTCAATTAGGTGCTGATGGATGATTGTGTTGAATGCTGAACTAAAGTCTATGAACAGCATTCGTACATAAGTGGCTTTATTGTCCAGGTGGGTGAGGGCTAAATGAACAGCCGTGGCAATGGCATCGTCCTCGGAGCAGTTTGGAAAATACGCAAACTGTAGGGGGGTCCAGTGATGGTGGTAACTGGGTCTTGATGTGCCTCATGAGGAGCTTCTCGAAGCACTTCATAATGATGGGTGTGAGTGCGACTGGACGATAATCATTAAGGAAGGACACTGTAGACTTTGGGAAGGGGACAATGGTGGTTGTCTTGAGGCACGTAGGAACAAAAGAGCTGCTCAGGGAAATGTTTAAGACTAAGTTTAAGGTGGATAGACAGAGTACCTGATTGTTGTGGGGAAAGATGGTTTTCCTTGCTGCTATGTTGTTCTGCACCTCAAACCATGTGTAGAAGTCATTCAGCGCATCTGGGAGGGAGGCATCACTGTAACAGGCACATGAAGCTGTCTTGTAGTTCGTGATCGGCTGTATGCTGTGTACTCGTTGTCGGAGTCACCATTGCTTACAGCCTCCCTGAAGATGTTCCAGTGCAATCAAAGTCACTCAAATCAGTCCTGAAGAGCAGAGGTGGCTACTACTGGCCAGGTTTTCACCTGTTTCAGAACCAGTTTTGAGCATCTGACAAGCGGTCTGTATGTTGGAAGTAGCATAATTAGCATGTTTGTGTAAACAAGATCCAGCAAGTTTTCCACGCTCGATGCAAAGTCCACATACTGATGGAATTTAGGGAGCACTGATTTGAGATTTGCACTATTTAAATCTCTGGCCATGTTAGACAGTCCATTGGGGTGAACATTCTGCAGATCGCTAATTTAGCATTAGTGCTGGGTGAATGTTCATTCTGACAATGAAAACCATGGTGAATTCCCGTGGTAAATAAAATGGCCTGCATCTAACAGTCACAAACTCCACTAGCAATGAACAGTAACTAGATACATGCACAGAGTTCTTGCAACATTCTGTGTTGATGTAAACACACACACCACCACGAGCCTTACCGCACAGAGCTGCATTTCTGTTTGCACGAAACAAGGTGAGCCCATCTAACTGAATGGCGGAGTCCAGTTCTCCATGAAAACAAAGACACAGCAGTTTCTAAACTCTTGCCGTGTTGTGCGTTCGAGTCAGATGTAGTCCAGTTTATTGTCCAGGGAGCAGCAAACATTGGAAAGTAGACATTTTCCGCTTTCTGTGTCCCTCCTCCTGGTCCCTGATATAAGGCGAGTAATGGAGGCCTGCTCTCCACAGCAAGCCGAGGTCACAAAGCCTTTCCACCACAACATTGTGCAGGTTGGTTGTTGCACGATTTTTGTATTGTATTCATTTCTGGCGGTTGTATACATGAACACCGCTGTATACACAGTAAAGCACCATATTGCATCCGGAGTGGCCGCTGCGTGCTACTGCCATGCTGCCATCTTGGATTACAAGAGATTATATGAGATTTTATGTTTGCTCCCAACATTAAATGCTTATACTACAGAGAGTCAAAAGAGCCTCGAGTCAATCCCAGGGGACTCGAGGTTCAAGGCAGGGGACACACTGAACAGGTGTGTTCAGAGTACACAATCAAAAGTACACCGATCTACCATAGTACATAAACACACACTCAATCACACACTACGGACAATTTAGTAAAACCCATCATAATACTTAATTTTTGTAACCAATCATATTAGAGATAACATCTATGACATGATATACTGTAATTTGTCTCTGTGACATTTCTACTGTGTCAGAGATGTTTACATTTACATTTACATTACATTTATTACATTTATAACATACTGATGTTGGGGCATCTCTAATATGATCGGTCACGAATGTAATCCCTATATGATATAGACTCAAATATCTTAACATAGAGACAGAGTGAAGGCTTATAATAGAATATAATTTAAAGCGCTCATATATATTTTTTTATTGGACAACCAATCACAGTCTTCAAAAAATTGGTCATACCTAGTAATGGGTTAAGCCCCGCCTCCTCTCTAAGATAAAAGTTGCTCTGAGATTGGTCCGGAATCAATCTATTTAGATTCCAAGTTACACATTTATAAGATCGATTAGAACAATCATTCTTACTAGCTTTATGCCCAGATGTGCAGAACGGGCTAAGTGAAAACACAAAACATAAACAAAAGCACATGGCACAAGACATTGTCCAAGCCATAATGACAGGTAGGGTGAGAAGTGTGTTGAAAAATAATTGTCGCTCAAATAATTGTTAGTGAAAAGCTCTCAGGTTTGTGTGTTTAATAATTTGATGAACTGCAAAACTGTAAATTCAAGGTGTTGGCAAATAGACTTAGTGCTGTGTGTATGTTTGTGTCTGGGTGCATTATAGACAGTTTGATGGAAGTAAAGTGCAGTTTTGTTTTTCGTGGTGTGTCTGTGTGCGGGCAGGTGGTAGAATTTATGTGTGTGTGAGTCTGATGATGGCACATTTTAGTGTGTGTCTGGGTACACACAATGGCAGTGAAGTTTAGTGTTTGTGATGATGGTGGAAGAATCTAATGGTGTGATTGTGTGTGTCTGTAGATATGTGCATTAAAGTTAATAGTGTTTTGTGCATGATAGTGTCTTTATATTGTGTGTGTGCATGTGTGTGTGCAGATGTGTGCAGTAACGTTTAGTAGTGTTTTATGAATGATAGTGGCTTTTATGTGTGTGTGTGTGTGTGTGTGTGTGTGTGTGTGTGTGTGTGTGTGTGTGTGTGTGTGTGTGTGTGTGTGTGTGTGTGAGTGTGTGTGTGTGAGTGTGTGTGTGTGTGTGTGTGTGTGTGTGTGTGTGTGTGTGTGTGTGTGTGTGCAGATGTATGCAGTAATGTTTAGTAGTGTTTTGTGCACAGTGCATTTTAAATGTGTGTGTCTGCAGATGTGTGCAGTAATGTTTAGTAGTGTTTTGTAATCGACTGTGTGTGTGTGTGTGTGTGTGTGTGTGTGTGTGTGTGTGTGTGTGTGTGTGTGTGTGTGTGTGTGTGTGTGTGTGGCTACATGTTCTTCTGCTACTTCAGTAAACAAACTCCATTACAGAAAGCCATCACCATCATATCCTCCTAGTGGGAGAGTTTACACAAGGCAGAATAGAGCCACATAGAGCTTTTAAGAGAGAGAGAAAGAGAGAGTGAGGGAGAGAGATAGAGAGAGAGAGAGAGAGAGAGAGAGAGAGAGAGAGAGAGAGAGTTCAGATACACAGTAAAGAGCGTCGGTATTGCTAACAAATGTTTTTGATAACTACCATAACTACCATTTGGGGCACGATTACCCTGCAGTCACACCAACTGATATAAAAGATTGTATTTGTTGTGCAGTGCTGTGTTGTGTTGTGTCCTGCAACATTAAAATGAGCATTTGGTTAAGTTTGCTAGTAATTCTTCATAAATGATGCTCAGTTATTACAAATAGTATTTTTTATGTATGTATTTATTTAAAATTATCATAATACTGTTTAATGAAACATTCCATCTCTTTTTTTATCCACACTTTCACGTTATTTTTAGTTCATCATAGATTTTTAGGATTTCTGTAAAAAAACGAAAAGCATTAAAAAATACTTCAAATAGTTTTGGTGTAACAATCGTGTAAAACCTCTGTGTCAGGTTGGTCAAGCTGCATTCGGCTTGATATCATCATATCTTCTTCTACTTTCGGCTTTTCCTGTTAACACAGCGAATCATCTGTTTCCACCTAATTCTATCCTCGGCATCCTCGACTCTTGCACCGTTTATATTTATGTACTCTTTTAACACATCCATATATCTCCTATTTGGTCTTCCTCTTGACCTCCATCTTCAACATACTTCTACCAATATAACCATCTCCCCCCTCTGTATGTCAAACCATCTCAATTTAGCCTCTTTGAACTTGTTCCTAAACCAGCCAACCTGTTCGTTCCTACTGTAATCCTGTCCATCCGCCTCACTCCTGAAGAGATCCTCAACATCATCTCTGCTACCTCAATCTCTGCCTTTCCTTTAATACTTGCTGACACTCTTCTGTCACAGAACACTTCCGACAATTTTCTCCACCCACTCCAACTCACCTGTACACTTGCCTTTTCACCTCTTTCCCACAGTCCCCCTTACACTATACGTTTGACCCCAAATACTTAAACTCCTTCACATTCTTGACCTTCTGTAACTTCACTGCTGTACTTCCCTTCCTCTCGTTCATACACATGCATTCATACACATGTATTCTGTCTACAACTGACTTTCAGTTCCTCTTCTTTCCAAAGCAGAACGCCACCTTTCCAGGTGTTCCTCCACCTGCACCCCACTCTCACTACAGATCACAATGTCATCCTGACTTCATCTGTCAGCCTGTCCATCACCATAGCATACAAGAAAGGACTCAAAGCCTATCTGATGATACACATGTTTAAGTTTGGCACGTTTTAGGCTGGATGCCCTTCCTGACGCAACCCTCTCTATTTATCCGGGCTTGGGACCGACACAGAAGTCACTGGCTTGCAACCCTTGTAGCTAGATTGCTTGGCAGCTCATAAACATCATCATGCACCAACCAAGAAAGAACAGCACAGAGAAACATGATTGAATATTCACTACAGTGAATAGTTCAATACAGTGAATAGTTCACCATAGAGCTGTGGTAGGGGATGTGGTAGCTCAATGGTTAAGGTGTTGGACTACAGATCAGAAGGTCTTGGATTCAAACCCCAGGTCCACCAAGCTGCCACTGCTGGGCCCCCTGAGCAAGGACCTTAACCTGCAATTGCTCAGTTGTATAAATTGAAAAATGGATGTCAGTCTGGAAAAGGGTGTCTGGTAAATGATGAGTTCAACATTTCACTATATAAGAAAACTAGGTAACTGCAAATGTATTTTATTCTCATCATACGTTTATAATACTAACTAATGACATAGCTCATATACTGCATCCCGATCCATATACTACCCTTTCATTAATGTTCCTTTGCTATTATTAATACTTAGGTTAACTACTTTGTGTGCATTGTGAAGTTTGGACCTGACAGTATGGATTCTGTCTATATGTGTCAGCTATGAGAATAATACACATAGTGGAAAAACGTTACAGCAAATCTGATGTTAAGAAATGTTTTCCCCCCCAAGTAGCTTACAACAGCATTTTCACTAGCAAACTTGTACATGCTATAGCTTTATGTATCTTTTAAATGTAATTGATCAATCAGTTAATGAATAAATAATTCCTGGTCATGGTCATGGTCTCACCTTGGGTGTTGCTCTTAAAGGTGAAGGACTGGAATCCTCCAGTGAGCACAGAAGCATCGATAGCATCGACGCCGCACTCACTGTGGCTCCTCCTATACAGTGTGACAATGACAATCAGCATCACCACGGCGACTGCACCTCCTCCCAGGCCTGAGTATAAAGCCACATCACTGCTGACCTCAGCCTCCGCTGATACAAGAAAAAAAAGAGCATATACATTACCACAAATACATTAGAACCCAGTGAAATAATTTTCTTCACATATGACAGTTTGTTATGAAGTGCAGGGTCAGAGAGGCTCAAGGGCCTTGCATAGGGGCCAAACACTGATAGCTTGGAGATGCTTATGATCAGTAAACCAGAGCCCACTGCCGGCAAAAATAGGATGGATGGATGGATGGATGGATGGATGGATGGATAGATAGATAGATAGATAGATAGATAGATAGATAGATAGATAGATAGATAGATAGATAGATAGATAGATAGATAGATAGATAGATAGATCTGCAAATTGCTGCAAATAATTGTATTTTTTCTCCTGAGACATCAAGTAATTGATGATACAAAAACATGTCACAAATTTCCTCTCAAAGTATTCTACAGCACAATAAAATCTTTTCCTGCTTTGGTTTCTATCATATTCCCTTCTTGTCTCTACCACTGTCCTAACACTAATGTGCTCACCTGTTCTGTGTTTCACCATAATTAGTTGTGTCTCTCTTCCTTCTTGCAAAGTCTTACTACGATTTCTATTCCTCTAAATCCAAATGACCTTGCTTAAATTTATTTTGTTGACCTCTTTTCTGACCCTTATTATAGAATTTACCACTACTTCTTGTATGGGCTGAAATAAAATGCATATTAAAATTTCAAAAAGTCTTACCTTGAGGAACCTTTAAATCATGCAGGAGGTTTGGATCTGCAAGTAGACAAATACACACATTATTGATAAGAGTATGCAATGCTTAAGAACAAATGTATACTTAGATTTCTTGTATATAAACTAGTTTAATTTTACAACACACTCATTAACTTCCCTGTCTGTTTGATTCAACCACAGAAAATGTTCATATAGTGAGAATAGGAAAAGCAGGAAAAGTCCAGACCCAGTGAATCCTTTATTAAGTGCTTACTGCTGTTTCAAAGTTTGACCACTAGGTGTAATAATAACTATAGGAAGGTACACATTTACATTTATGCTATTTGGTAGACACCTTTATACAGAGACTTACAGAAGTGCTTTAAAGCTCTAGAATTTACAAACAAACTGTTTGATTACAATGAGGAAGGGAATGACGATTACACACCTTGAGTACACAGATCTCCAGTGCAGTTTTCAGTGTCCAGCGCACTTCCATCACATGCCTTCCCTCCATGTTTGGGCTCTGGGTTTACACACTCTCTTCCTCGCCAACGTTCACATTCTGAACTGCACACAGACCAGAGAGACCACCCGGACCAGCCACCATCCACTACACACACACACACACACACACACACACACACACACACACACACACACACACACACACACACACACACACACACACACACCAAACACTTTCTTTGCCTCTCCATGTTCAATTCCACATCATTTACATTCTGATGATCCAATAGAGAACATACACACACATAAATACAGTGACAGCTCACCTGGACAGGGTAAGGAGCAGCTGCTCTTCTGTGTTGAAATACCTTCACAGAACGCTCCTCCGTTTAGTGGCGCCGGATTGGTGCACGTGCGTGTGCGTTTTATAAAACCCCTCCCACAATGCACACTACAGTCTGACCAATCAGACCATGACGACCACCCTCCATTCACTAACAAATGAAAGAAAAATGGAGAAATTGACAAGCGAGATTATGACAGCATAGGAAAGATACATAATTATATACTATACACAGTGAAGTAACTGATCCTCAGAGAATTGCTGTCATTGTCTGTCTCACCTAAACACACATCAGTGAGACACAGATTTTGTCTTAATGAAGAAAATGGAACAACATGTACAGTATTGGGCTTTCAACTATTAAATCTCTCACAAAACAAAAATACAAACATCAGTTAAAAAAGAAAAGGTACATTCTGTTACAGAATACAACAACTCTCTAAAAACAGCAACGACTTGTGACCATCGATGTCTGTGAGACAAGACGACACTAATAATGATGAAGCCTCAAACAAAATTACACTGAGAGGCTATCACACTCGACTTATATCATACTGTATATGCTCTAGCCAACTGTCTTGTGAATTTTTAGCATAACCCTAAAATAGATAGCTGAGATTCAGCAACATATACAGTAGTCATCCAGTGCACAGTCTATCAGCTTGTTTTGAGCATTTTTAACTGCAGACATGCCCTCAAGTGTGTTGACAGGTTTGAGCACAATTACCAAAATCTCAAAAAAAGAACACACAAGAAAAAGACTAAAAGCAGCCATAAAAATGTGCCCATTGGAAGAGAGACACATTCACTTCTTTTCTCTACCTTTTTCATTAGAAAAAAAAATATTTCAAACATATTTCTGGTAATTTCAAACATTATCCATAACCCTTACCTCCTTTTCCTCTCAAAGTCTTCTGTACATCATGTACACCAAAGAATTTTTGAACTAGCCCAGTCTGACATTAAAGTTAATAAGTGTGATGTCAGACTGGGCTAGTTTAAAAATTCTTTGGTTGCTTAAGTTTTATTAAATATTTTATAATAATAATCAGCAATGTGTACATGTAGCACATACAATGTGTCTATGGTGTACAGAAGATCGGGAGAGGAAAAGGAGGTAAGGGTTATGGATAATGTTTAAAATGACCAGAAATGGGTTTGAAATATTTTTTCAAATGCAAAAGATAGAGAAAAGAAGTCAGTAATGGAACTGCAACAAAACTAATAAAGTAACAAATTTATTAGTGCTGTTGCAGTTCCATTTCTGACCAGTAGGAGCAATACTAACAGCTAAAAATTTACTTTCATGGCATTTGACAGACACCTTTATCTTAGACTTATAGAAGTGCTTTAAAGTCTCTATTTTTTCAAACTAACAATTTTACTGGCAAGATTTGAGATCCTACTGAGTCAAGCTGATAGTATAAAAGTCAGAATCCTACATTACTTTATCCAGAGCAATTACGTTTTAGCTCATTTTGTACGATTGAGCGTTAAGGGCCTTGTTCATGGGCCCAGCAGCAACAGCATGGCGAGCAATCGATAGACTCACACCTTAAACACTAGTCTACCCAGTGGTGTAGTCTACGTGATATGCAGGTATACGCCGTATACTCACTAGGAAAGGCCAAGGATTTCCGTATACTCACTTAAAAAGTGTGAGGATACGTAACAATATCGTTTTGTGACAGAACTTTCATTCATAAATTCACCGCGTCTGTGTTGCAAACACAGACTGTGGTTGCGATTGTGAATCACTAACGTTTTTGGACCATCGAGGCTTCCGTGGCCTGTGACCTGATTTGACGTCACCTACCAAGGAGTTGCCAGGCAGTGTTTTTTGGCACAATTTGAAATGAACTAACTAATGTAAAATAAGATATGAAACGAAAGCAGACCCAAACTACACTCTTTGTGTTTTCGGAATCCTGCGCCTAAAGCTACAGCAGCTTCGGGTGACATTTCACCCACAGCCCGAGTACAAATATATTTAGAAAGCTTTGTAAACTACCAGTTCATTCAGTTCATAATATTCTGCAATGAAAGAGTGTTGGTGATAAAACTGAACAAATGTTTATTGTTCACTCTTAAATGTACATTGAAAATTGACAGCTGATAAAACCTGTCCCATATTCATATAACATTTAAGGCTAAATGTAGCTCTTAGAGGTATAGTTCACCCAAAAATGTAAATTGGAATTAATTGGAATTGCTTATAATAAATTGGAATGTTGATAACACATAAGCAGTCTTTAATAATGCTCTAAATTACATGTAGATGCATATTTTATGCATTAGTGAGTGTGGTGGTGCCTATGGGGTGTCGCTCTAGGATGGGTGCGTATGAGGCTGGGAGGGGGGAAAAAATCACAGTATACTCACTACAAAAAACTAGACTACACCACTGAGTCTATATATCCCCATAAGTGCAAGATACCTAGCTCAACTTAATGCACACTCCTGTGCAACACCTACGATTAATAATGATTAAATCACTGGAAAATCATTTCTTTTTAATTTGTTGGTTACTTAAAACTGTTCATTAAGTCTTCAACAGAATTTAAAACATATGACACTGTGAATAAGAACTTCATGGGAAATAAATATTTGTTGAATGGCTGACAGAAATATATGCCGCTATGGCTGATTTTGTCATTAAAATGACTTACAACTTTATTTAAAACGTTGACGTTTAACAGTTTAGTGTAGAATTATTTTTTTTAAAATACATTTTAAAACATGAATTCCTTTTGTGAAAAGGATGTTACTGCATCTAGGGGAAAAAAAACACATTTCTTTTCACCTAACATTTTAGACAAAACAGAAGTATAAAAAGTATACGATTATTTTTTGTTATTGTTAGAAAGCTATAAAATGTAGGATATATATTGTAGGACATATGTAGGATATATGACTCATAAATTGATTGGTATGCATATTTAAATGTTAAAAGTTTAAAACTTTAAAAAAAAACTCAGAACCATCTAATTCCACAGTTTCAACCACATTATAATTAAAAGGTTAATTTGTTCCTTTAAAGTCTGGCTACTTCTTTCTTTCTTTCTTTTTTTGGAGAGCAGTATTGCCATATGTTGTAAAGATTACTGCTTTATACAGTAGGTAGAAATAATTGATTAAAAAAAGTTGCCTCACTAGCCCACTAAAAGCTAGCGTTGCTTGATCTAGCATGTTGTGACAGCTCATGTCTGAAGCCATCAGTGTACGCAATCCGCCTTGCTTCAGCTAACATCTGTTTGAAAATATACACTGGAAGACTTATAAAGGTGCTTGAAGCCTGTAATGCCTGGCTATTCAGCATGTGAAAGGATCATTAACTCTTTACATATGCTGTTTGCACAACTGATCAAAACCAATCTGATACGTAGACACATAGCCCTGTTTCTCCATCACGCCTTTCAGACTAACCCATTAGCTGTTTGAAAAATGAGAAAGATGTGCCGTGTCGCATGACACAGATTACTATTTATAACTGGTATTGGCATATAGATCAATATGGAGAAAACAGGCTTTTAAAATAGACAACGATGTACTCTACAATGACGAGCGTGTATTATAGTCTGGTATTATAGTCTCCAAAAAACATTTGGATGGCAACTCACCATAAACGATAACAGTAGCTGAGGCACTACGTCTTCTAGCCACGATGTTGCTGGCTACACAAGTGTAATTTCCAGAGTCTGAGAGACGTGCTTCGTTAATAATAAAGTTGTGATTTGTTCGAGCGTCAAAATGAACGTCGACAAGTGTGCCGACCGGTTCATCGTTCTTCAGCCATTCCACCTAAAACATAAAGAGGAACAGAAATAAAAGCTCAAGTGAAATGTTCGTTTGGTGCAGTTCTTTTTTCAACATTATTACTCCATAGACTGTTTAATTCAATTCAAGTTTATTTGTATAGTTATATTTTTACAATGGGCTTTGTCTCAAAGCAGCTTTACAGAACATAAACATAGAACAAAAGGTAAACAACAGACTGTATGAGATAATCCTCCAAAAATCTTGATAGAATTCTATAACAGACATATTATAAAGAGAAAAGAAAATGACTACCTTCTGCTTACATGATCAATCAATGCAATCCAGTGTAATTCAATTTAATTCAATTTAATGTCTATATATTTTATACTGTGTTGCACTTTATATTCTATATAGCGTTTTTGAGAATGAACAACGGCTTCAAAGGTTTCCAGATAGATTTATTCATAATGAGAAAGCCAGCGAGACTTGAGGGTAATTTTTAGCAAGCAACTGTCCAACTGATTCATGAGAACGTCCACAGCCATCTTTAGGGTATCCTTGTGTTACGATCCCCAGCAACTTCAGGGCAAACTTTTAGGCTGTCCATGTGGATGCTGTCCTCAGCAGCAGTGAGCGACTGATTGTAAAGCCTTCAGATTGAGTAGCAATAAAATCTCAGTTGAAGATGTAACATCCCATGTTGAACATCACAGACTATGAAAATAAGTAGGTTCTGCCTAGTGCGTTCTGTCTTGGACCTAAAAATCCAAGGAGGGCTGGGGGGGTGTCTTATATTTAAAATAGCTTATATCTTGACAGCATATAGACACATAGGATTTAGATTTATCCACAATAAGCCAGCCAGAGGTGACATGAGGAAGAAACTTTGAGATTAAACCAGACTCAAAATGAAACCTATCATCATCTGGATGACACTGGATCAAAATCTAAATCATTATTCTGCTGCAACTGTATACAATTCTTTCTTATTTTGCCATAATATTATCATTTAAGATAAATCAATTTAATGTGATTGGTACGTATTAATGATTCCCAGAATATATACATGGCCGATCTTTACTCATTCACTGTATCTATTTTCTGGGTCATAATGTTTTTTTTCTTTGTTTAGGCCTTTTAGCTTAGCTTATCTTAGCTTTAATAATTATTTACTGTATATCGTCCCATGAGCGTGTCCAAGATTAGTATAAATGACGACTGTTTTCTTTTTCATGTTTGGATTTTTGGTTATCTCTCTTTGTCTCTGAAGGTCAACAGACTCATGTATAAGGCCGGTGATGATGTGGTGTCGAGCTGAACTCTCTGACTGTAGTGACAGAGAGAAGGATCCAGTCTAAACAACTGGCCGTCTCAGGCAACGTCTTCCACCTGCTCTATGATGTCCTTGACGGATACAGGAGTACTTTCAGTCACAGACTCCTCCAATCAAGGTGCTCCACAGAGCGACACAGGAAACCCTTTCTACCCGTCTCCATCGGACTGTATAATTCCTGTGCAACAATACACCTTTACGTGTATAGTTATTTAAATCCTAGCTTTATTTATACATTTTTTGTGTATATATGATTTTTATATAGAATTTTTGTGTTTTTATTTTGCTTGCTTAGAGCTGAGGTAACGAACCCAATTTCCCTCCAGTGATTAATAAAGTATTTCTGCTTCTGTTACACGATAAATCTTTTTTTTTTTTGGTTACGCCGTGGCTCTTAGTCTCCTGGTTCTCCATTCATCCTGCTTCTGTTGAAGCTGCAGTGTTTTTGATCGACCAACAAGATTTACAACACTAAAGAATCAAGCAATGCTGAGTTGGTTGGAAAGAATTTCAGTATAAGTGTCAGGGTTATAGCTTTATGTCTGTAATATTCAGCTGAAGTCCTCCATTCTATAATGAAGCGAGTGATTGAGAAGCATTCTTACTGTACAAAATGTGCTTAATGTATTAAGGATGTGTTTTCTGTCCTGGTTTTGTTTATATCTTGCCATTTCCACTTCATATTTCTGGCTGTACCACAAGTTTCATGTCATCTTGGGATATCGTAATATTTGGTAGGATTTTAAAGAATTTTAATACTTTCATTTTTTATTAGAATATTTTTTTAATGCAGCAGTTTGTAAAAGCCTGTGAAAGCTGTGGTAGCCTATAAGGACAAATAGTCTTGCTCCTTTTGTAAATAAAAAAGGACTTTTTTTTTAACCACCGTTTAAATAAAATCGTTTCTTCATTTATGGCCTTATAATAAAATTAAGTTAAATTAAAAATCACGAAATTTACTATACTATTTTAAGACCTCCTGATGTGCCCAAGTATATTTTCCTGGTGGATTAAAATTCTTTGCGTATTCTTTTCTTTAAAATTATATTGAATAGAAGCCTTCAGAGTTTCAATACATTCTAGCTGATTTAATAAAAGTCCTTTTTGCTTCTAAATTGCCTTTTAACACTGATAGGTGCATTTTCCTTGGATCACAACTGAAAGGCTCTCTCTCTCTCTCTCTCTCTCTCTCTCTCTCTCTCTCTCTCTCTCACACACACACACACACACACACACACACACACACACACACACACACACACACACACACACACACACACAATGCAGATAATGATTTAAATGCATTTTGACCACTATTTGGGTGCAAACAGAAAGGTCCAAGAAATGCATTATTTTTTTAGTTACCGAAAACAAGTCTGGGAAGAATATTTACAGTCAACTTTTAATTTGGTGTCTTTTAGTTTTAGTCACAGCATAATATATATTTTTTAAATTTAGAAATTTCTGACACACTGTGTCTCGTGTCTTCCAAGTTTGGAAATTGTAATTATGAAGTCAGGTGCTGTCAAGTCAAGGTCGGAGCAAGACAGATTATCTTAAGCCCATGCATGCCCTGTAAATATGGACTATAGATGAACATTAATATTATGTGTAGTTAGCTACCTAAAAATGTATATGAAAGTGAGGTGACATACGGCTAAGTACGGTGACCCATACTCAGAATTTGTAACCCATCCAAAGTGCACACACACACACCCGGAGCAGTGAGCAGCCATTTATGCGTCGGCGCCCGGGGAGCAGTTGGGGGGGTACGGTGCCTTAGGGTTAGGAGTCAGACTCTCTAACCATTAGGGTTAGGGTTAGGGTTAGGGTTAGTAAGACTTCCCTAGATATTTGGATCTGTTTGCCAGTGTCTTCATAAACGCTAAACTCCACTTCCATCTCTCTCTCTGACTCTGTCACGTCACCGAGAACATGTTACAAAAAATGGACCATTTATATTTTAAAATATTTAAAAAGTAGGTATATGAGGATAGGTGGCTGATATCTGTATATATGAAAAAAATATTTATGTAAAATGGTCTGGAAAAATCAAACAGAGAAAATATACGTTCATTTTTACTTTCAAATCAACTGGATTTCTTGGTCTATATAGGAGATATAAAGCTTCCTGGACAAATAAAAACATTCCAATTTTATTTGTCACATCCACAACCATACATGTACAATGTAGACAATGTACAGCTTGCATGTTTAATGCAATCGGTTCTTCATCTTCAATCATTTAAGCACAGAGTCACTGTGGTGTTAATGACTAATATGTTCAGGAAACAGAAAAAGATAAATTTGCTAAAAAAAAATAATACTGCAGCCATTTATGATGAAAAGTATTATCTGTCAGAACAGATCTGGTGTAGTTCCTATTTGATTAGAATGAAAAATCCTTCCAGTGCTTAAGCAGATATTGAAGCTAAGCCGATATTTATGTTAATTGCTTATCCGCCCCCTAATATTACGTAACCGGACCATCACAAATTTTAGTCGAGAGAGAGAGAGAAAGAGAGAGAGAGAGAGAGAGAGAGAGAGAGAGAGAGAGAGAGAGAGAGAATAGCTTGCTTATTAGCGACTGTCTGTCCAACTATCAGAGAGGCATCAGCAGAATCCACCATGAATCAAGACATCACTATCATTCCATCAGGAGCCGACTGACAGGCATAAAGAACAAGAGGTTGAAAAATGTCTGCTCACCACTTGACATGAGAGAAAAAGACAAAAGCTATGAAGCTGTGCTGTACTGATTACATTTCGGTTGACTCTCAGGTTAGAGTATGTAGTTTAAAGAGTGCAGGAGGAATTCCTCATCTCATGAGTTGAGTCCAGGGGTGAATTTATGTCCAATTGCATTTGATTTATTTCACATTTTACTCCCACAGCTGGCTTCTCACACACTGATTTATGAGAGTGTGTTTTGAGTGTTAACGACGTTATGACTTTGGAGCGGAACGGTGAAGATGTTTTCGTGTCCTTGTCGTGTACCAGAGTATTCTGAGGTCTCAGATAAGCAGACGCAAACTTTGGTCTCTCTCTCTCCGTCTCTCTCTCTCTCCCCTTCTCTCTTTTACAGCATTTTCGTAGGTTTCAAATAAGCTGACACAGACTATTGCTCTCTCTCTCTCTCTCTCTCTCTCTCTCTCTCTCTCTCTCTCTCTCTCGTCTCGTTCTCTCTTTCTCAGAGGTTTTAGATAATAATGGACAGAGAGGGATCGATATTTCAACTGTCAACTTGTGAGTGGAAAAATGTGTTTCGTGCCCTGTTTGATGGCCAGAGAGAACTCTTTCATCACAAGCTTTCAATTTCACTCTTTTCTGTTCCACTCCAAAGGTCCTGGAGAGCTTCTGGTTCACTCATTCTCTCCCTCTCTCCCTCTCTAGAACAGTGCTGATGCCTTATTCTAAAGCCTACTACAATGGTGACTTATCTTTTATACTAACATATACTTATAATAAACTGTTGATGATGATGATGATGATGATGATGATGATGATGGCATGCAGGTGTTCCAGCATTAATATTCTCATCACTCTGTGTGGAGTCACACACAACCTCCCCAGTATCTCTACAGGTTCTCTGGTTTCCTCTACATCTAACAATGTGCTGGTAAGTAGATTGTCTGAATAGCCAGAATTAATTATGAGCATGGGGGGGGTGGGGAGGTGGGTTGGTTAGCACGTTTGCCTCACACCTCCAGGGTTGGGGGTTCGATTCCCGCCTCCGCCTTGTGTGTGTGGAGTTTGCATGTTCTCCCCGTGCCTCGGGGGTTTCCTCCGGGTACTCCGGTTTCCTCTCCCGGTCCAAAGACATGCATGGTAGGTTGATTGGCATTTCTGGAAAATTGTCCGTAGTGTGTGAGTGAATGAGAGTGTGTGTGTGCAGTGTATCCTGCCTTGATGCCCGGTGACGCCTGAGATAGGCACAGGCTTCCCGTGACCCGAGTAGTTCAGAAAAAGGGGTAGAAAATGAATGAATGAATGAATTATGAGCTTGCAATGACCCAGAGTTAACTACTGCAAGTGTGAAAAGCTCTTCAATGTTCTCTTAAAATAGTTCTATCTTACCTATATCTTCTTCTTCTTCTTTTTATTATTATTATTTTTATTATTATTAATAAATATCTATTTAATTCTTTATTGAGAATGAGAAAAACTCTTTCTAATTTGCTCTTTCTAATCTCTCTCTCTCTCTCTCTCTCTCTCTCTCTCTCTCTCTCTCTCTCTCTCTCTCTCTCTCTCACACACACACACACACACACCGTTTTTGTATTCCTGATCTGTTTTCGAGGTCTTTGCATGTCCTTTGAGAGGCTGATGATGGGCCAAAAGGAAGACAGAAACAGAGGAATTCCGTCCTGTCTTTGTACTCAGGGAATAAAAAAAAATCACTTCTCTAAGTGCCACATTCATTCTAATTATAGCCCTACCCTGTGACGATGCATTTAAACACCTGGCAATACAGCTGAGAATCGGGGGTTATATTTTTCCACAGTTATTTGTAGCCACGTTGCCCTCCGAGAGCTCTATAGCTTTGATGTCACACATGAAGATGAAAGAGTCGAGATCTGAGGTCGCAGCTGTTTAGGAATAAGAGAGAATATCTAACCTTTGGGATTGCATGAGGATCAAACTGAATCACAAAGCATCCAGAGCAGTTGGGGTGATGGCCAAAATGGCTTTCAAGTAGCAAAGACACTGAGAGATTAAGGCAGGCAGATGCTGAAAACTGTTACAGGTTATGGTTGCATCATTATAAGTCAGACATTGACAACTCTTTGGCGAACTATTTATTTATTTATTCATTTTCCCCCAGAATCAGTGTTAATCTTCGTACGAGAACAAGGCACCTAGCCAAACAGGTCAATACAATTAGTGTCAGGCACAGCAGCTCATAATATTGTCAAGCTGGAGCTGAAATCCATCGACATTCATCTATAGAGGAAGTGAATGTGACAGGAAGGCAATTACAGAACTGTGCCGTGCTCAATTAAGCCCCGGTTTGCTTGATGTCCCTTTATATCATTTTGCTGCTCTTCACACCCATATTTGAAAACGCCGTGACCACTTTAACCAAAAACGCTTTAAAGAAACAAACTCTGACAGGCGCTCGATGCTTCGTGCGTCCTTAACTTCATCCTTCTCAGTGAGATGCTCATGACTTAAATGATTACAAACTGTTTGGTCCTCATCAGGCAGAATGATTAATTGTGTTACACAGAGAAATGTTCGCAGTGCAATTATGGGTTTTCAATGTTATGGGGATATTTATTTTTTTCTCTTCCTCAACATGACTGATCGTAGTCATCTCTGCGGTGACAGATAATATGGCACTTTAATTTCCGCAGTGGGGCATCGGTTTTCATTACGCTAAGCTTATTACTCATCAGTGTTGATCTCATGACTTGGGTGATAACAAGCATCACAACTTTCTTTAAACAGAGGAGAAAAAAAAAGAGCGAAGGTCAGAGCTTGTGAAAACAAATAAAACATTCTCATCAGAGTGGAATTGGTGACCTTTAAAACAAAATAAAAAAAAAATCACACTGGGAAACGCAATGATTTGTGGTTTTGAGTGGGAAAAGAAAAGTAAGTACAGTAAGCCAAAAGGGTTAGAAAAATATATGATCTGGTGATATTTACTATTATTTATTCTATTCGCATTTAGCTGTGTAACATGTTATGGCTCAAGCAGACAGGAAGTGATTATAGGTCCAGCTTTTTTATTTGCTCGACCTTTACGTCTAGATTACAGAAGTAGCCATGTTTCCCTGAAGAACCCTTAAAGGAGGCCATTTTGAAAGCAATCCATGTCTACTTTTCAAACAGAGAGCATTTTCTCTTGAGATTAAAGCTAACATCTGTTTGGTCAGCTTTATTTTATGGTTTTCTGAATCCGATTTATTGCAGGAACTGGATCGCAGACACATGGACCAAAAAAAGATGCCATGATGTCTATAGTGACTGCTGCTTAGCCCCCAGTGGCATTTTTTTTTTCCAAATATCACACCCTGCAGTCAATTTGGCACTGTTTCCAACACCACAGATGGCACATTTAACAAAATTTTCATCTGTTTTCAGCTGGCACGGATTGTCAGGGTCCTGGGTTCTGGCATGCTGGGAAACTGGTTGAACCTATGGATAGCAAAAAAGTGTGACTCCCAACTGAGGTCTATTTTTTCATTCCATGTCATCCTTCTTGAGTTCTGTAACTGTATCCTCAGACTTCCATCACACCTCACCCACTGTTAAACACCTAGTGATATAGAAAATGAGACAGCAGAGTTGCTGAGTTGAGGTGGAACCAAAATGATCAAAGTGTGAGGAAAGCATGTCAAAAAAGTAGGGGTTACACACTCAAGGGCATGTTTCACTGTTATAGGCTTGTTATACAGTACTGTTTACAGTGTAAAAAACATGCATGTAATCCTAGAAGGGTTGAACACTTTAAATAATTCAATTTCTTGCTGAAGGTCTATACTTTCAGTGCTTGTTTGTGAGGTATATGCTCAGTTTCCTACGAATTGATGTGAAGTGATGTTGCTAAGCTTTTGTATTTTTATTTTGTTGTTATTCTTGAATGTTGTGTTCTCTTATATACTTCTGTTTTGCCCTCCACTGAACTTTGATCAAATTACAGTTTGAACTCTCCACTGTGTTCCTATGTATGTTTAATTCATTTAGCATGTTCTGATATTTTTAACCGTTCTCATTATTTCTCATTATTTTTTGCATTCCTTTTGTACTCAGCTACTCTTTGGAACTGTTGCGTTTTTTTTGCACCTTGCTGTGTTTTAATCTCGCCCTACACTTAAATCCTATCTAAAAAAAAATTGACTAAGAATATAAATATAATGAAAATAGAATTTAGGTATGCAGGTAGAAAATACATCAGATTTCCTCAGTACTTGATCCATTATGCGTGATGTGTGTTTGCTTGATCACTATATACTCCTGTGTGCCTGTAGTTCTTGTAGACAGCAGAGAGTCTGTGTGACCATTGCTTATGATATATCCATGACATGGTGTTCTGAGCAGTGTTTTCTGGAGACTTTGTGGTTGTACAGGCTATATGAGATATACCTGTGTGGACCTTCAGTCAGACAGTGAGCTGTTACGAGACTTTAGCAGAAATTAGCAGACTCTAGGTTTGTACAGAATTCTATTCTATGCCATTTTCTAGTATACAGTAACTACAGTGAGTAATGTGTTTACACTTAAAATCCCAACGAGAAGAAGTGCACTTATGTAAGTTGTATATGTGGAACATGGGTGGGGCTACAACAGATGAGTAAAAAAATTCAAGATGTCCGAATACACTCATATGGACGAGACAACTTACAAATGTATTTTAAATTAGCCCATGTTTGTATGTGTCTGTGAGGATTCTCAGTCATCCAGGTGAACTTCTTTCTAGTTAGAAAGAAATGATTTACTTCTCTTCAGCACAGCTTCTCCAGTGAGGGAAGCTGGCAGGATTCCACAAATTTGTATTGCTCTACTCTCCTTCTCTGGGATTTTTACATCCTAACTTCTCTCCCACTCTCACCTTCTCCTTGACTATCTCCAGGCTATCCAGGGAGGAGAGGATGCAAATTTACATCAATGGCATTTGGCAGATGCCCTTATCCAGATCTAATTTTAGCTCAACTGAGCAATTGAGGGTTGAGGGCCATGCTGAAGGGCCAAACAGTGGCAGTTTGATGGACCTGGGCTTTGAACTTGCAACCTTTCAATCAGTAGTCCAACACCTTAACCACTGAGCTACCACATGCCCAAGATGCTGCTTGGATGAGTAGTGAAACGTTTGATTTAACTACAAAGAAGTCCATTTGGCATGACCAAATTTCCAGATAGCTCATGTTGTGTGATATACATACATACATACATACATACATACATACATATATATATATATATATATATATATATATATATATATATATATATATATATATATATATATATATATACATTAAGAGCATTCAGCTTATACTTCCGGTTAGTATAAGAATATTTAAAAAAAAAATGTGTTCCACATGTGATGATATAATACATAGCCTAGAGTATGGAGTACATAGTGCATAGTGGAAATGCATAGTATGATATACTGTAGCTTCTGTTTCTGTTTTGTTTTTTCATGCATTTTGTAAGTGTACTGAGACCTTGGGTGTGAGAAAGACAATATATACATTAATCTTCTTCTTTTTGTTCTTCTTCTAGGCAACTCTCTATGTGAGAATTATCATTATCTAAAACAGAGCATGCTGGCGGGTCTTTAGATCATTATGTGCTACATATTATGAGACCTTTATGAGACCTTTATGAGACCTTGTTCAACCCCAAATTGTACTGTTCACAATCAAGACTGTGTGTACTTCAGTGTAACTCACTTACAACATTTAAAACATTTTTAGAGATTTTTCTACTCTTACTTTTATCTAAGATGAGTTGACAGAAACAGCACATTTAATCAATTTACTCAGTATGCTTTACACACTTTCCATCACTGCCAAATGTCAGAAAGATCAGACTCAGAGTTTATTCTAGTCTGGGTTTCTTACCCCGGGTTTGCTCGACAGTATAAATTATTGATGACTGTGTCACAGTGTGATTCCCAGTGTAGCGTTCACTAACTTTTCTAGACAATGTCAGATAAAAAAAGAAATAATTGACCTTTTTTTTTTTTTTTTCTTGCTTTTTTGAGGAAAAAGGCATAACAAGAGGGATGCAAAGATAAAAGAAATACACCATCGTGCTGGTGAATGTTCAATTCTAACTGTTCAGATGGTGTGATGTTGATGAATTTTTTATAGCAGAAGCTCTGGGCAATAGTGCAAGAGCTCATTCTGACTGTGTGTTTCTATAGTTACAACTTACACAGGGTCTTGTATAGCACATGCTGCACATAAACAGATAAATATATATGTTTAATCATTAGACATGTTGACAGTTGCTTGCTAGAGCACCAGAGTTTTCTCATCACCCACCTTGTTACTGTTTTCATATGTGCTGTGCCCCTCCTTGTCTATCCTGTTTTCCCACCATCTCACCTGTTTCTTGTTTACCTTGATGTGCTGCTTTATATGTATATATACTGTACCTGGGGGATGTGGTAGCTGGATCGGAAGGTCATGGGTTCGAACCCCAGGTCCACCAAGCTACCACTGCTGAGCCCCTGAGCAAGGCCCTTAACCCTCAGTTGCTCAGTTGTAAGTCACTCTGAATAAGGGTGTCTGCTAAATGCCGTAAATGTACCTGTCTTGTTGCCTTTGTGTTTGTCAGTCATTGTCGTTGTGTGTGAGCTGTAAGGTCAGATGTTGTTATATCCAGGTTTTTTATGCCATAGTCATGTTTTGTTAATGTTATCTACGTTTTTATGTCATAGTCATGTTTAGTTTCTCTCATGCTTAATGTAAGTTTTTGTTTTGTTAATAAAGCAGTTTTGCACTGAATTCAGCAAGTATTGCTTGTTAAAAAAGAAGATCTGGGTTCAGTCCCCGCCACAGGGGGTGTCTGTCTACAAACGTTACAAAGGGAAATAAAAATATTACTGGTATTGCAATGGCAACATAAGTGATAACACAAACCTATTTGGTGGACGTTTCTCAAAAGAGCTATAAAAAAGTATATGATGCTTCATTCTATAAGTGATTTAAAAAACATATTAAATTGTTGTTATATGAAGAATAATACACTTTAGAACATGTTTTGTATTGGGCTACATCACTTGTTCCTTGGTGTTAACGTCACGCCCTGTAACGTTCTACATTATTTCTTACTTATCTTGGGAAAGGAACCGGTTGCATCTTATAGTTATCTTATAATCTTATAGTTACAGTTAGTGAGTTTTCACAGTGTAACTGTTTTACACCCAAAGGAAACTCCCCCGAATGATGGATATCACATGCAAATAACTATAAAAGTAATAACTATAAAAGTAAAAGTATAAAACTTTTTATTTTTGTCAAATGTTAATTAAATCCAGGCATCATCGGGCATCAAGGCAGGATAGGCACAGGCTCCCAGTGACCTGAGGTAGTTCAGATAAGCGGTAGAATGAATGAATGAATGAATGAATGAATTAAATCCAAATCTGAATGTATATGAGTTATAAAAAAGTTATTATGATCTGTTATTAGCCTCAGATTCTGGTTCTCTTTCTACTCTGATCCTCCTGGATCTTAGCACCGCTTTTGACACTGTTAACCACAATCTGTTACTCGAGCGCCTGGAAACTGTTTTTGGTGATTCTGGGACTGTTTTAACTTGGTTTAGATCATACCATTCTGATCATCAACAGTTTGTATGTGTGAGTGGATTCCAGTCTGTAACTGGTTTAGTCTGTACGGGTGTTCCTCAAGGTTCCATCTTAGGCCCATTACTTTTTAGCATTTACATATTTACACTTTGATTGCTTTTAAGATCTCTTGGGCTTAATTATCACTTTTATGCAGTTGACACTCAGATTTATATTCCCTCTAAGCGTAATAAAAATCTTGACCTTTCTTCTTTAACATACTGTATTGCTGAGATAAAAACATGGATGTATCAAAATTTCTTGCTTATTGGCACCCCTCACCAGCTTCGTAAAGCTGGTTCACTTTTCCTAAACATAGATGGCTCTGTTCTGGAATTACAAACCAAATAAAAAAAAATCTAGGAGTAATCTTTTATTCAAGTTTGCCTTTTGACACTCACGTTCGGCACACTGTAAAGAACTCATTTTTTCATCTCAGAAATATCGCTAGACGTCACCCTATGTTATCCCATTTAGTGACTGAAAGGCTTATTAATACTTTTGTGTCCTCCCGCATTGACTATTGCAATGCACTTCTGGCTGGGGTTCCTAAATCCACACTTAATAAACTGAAATGTGTGCAAAATTCAGCTGCTAGGATCCTGACTGGAAACAGTCAAAATGAGCACATTACACCAATTCTCAAGTCCTTGCACTGGTTTTCTGTCAGGTTCCGAGTAGATTTTAAAGTTCTCATACTTACATACAAGCCACTGCATGGTCTTGCCCCCAGTATCTGTTTGCACTTTTAACTTTATACACACCCAAGTGTTCTTACATTACTCGAAGCAGGACTATTGGTAGTCCCACAGACACGGCTGCGTTCTGTAGGGGATAGGGCTTTTTCATTGTACGTGCCTAGACTTTGGAATGCACTCCCTCCTCACATCAGAGACGCATAGAACTTTATTACTTTTAAATCTCTTTTAAAAACTCATTTTTTTTAGTCACTCACTTTATTTTTGTGTGTGTGGGTATTTATATGTATGTATTACTTGTTTTACTTTGTGCGTGTTGTATTTTCATTTGCTTTTTTGTAAAGCGCCTTGAGAAGCTACTTTATAAAATATAAAAAACTATATAAAAATAAAGTTATTATTATTAATATATTATTACACATGAGAATAAATGTGCTACCCCTATATTTGCCTTAGCTGGAATGTAAACTTTCTATTGCTATTTTATTTCTACAGCAATGGTGCATATATTTTAATGCTCTATATATTTTTAAAGCAGTTCATATGTACACCCACCGACTGCTATTCATGTTTAAGGAACCTATTTGTCAGACTTTCAGAAAGTGAATAACAGAGAGGAAACTTTTCTGTGCTGTTGTTATTGAATTTCTCTGAGGCTTTTCTTGGCCTTGACGGCACATGTTATGCTATATGGATTTTTATTATTTTTTTTATCACTTTATCAATTGATACAGTATGTTTGCTTTTTAGTGGTATTTTGAGGTACACTCCTATATAGCAACTCTGAAACGGACTAAAATGGAAAATCTCCTATTGAACATGAAATAGAGGAACGGGTTCAAGGTGCACAGTTTAAACCTTACCGCTACAGTCTGTGGAGTTTAGCGTCATCTCCCTGTGTCCGTGTAGGTTTCCTTTGAGTTCTCTAGATTCCTCTTCTCTCCAAATACATGCTAATGGGGGGATTGGCTACAGTAAGTTGCCCCTAGGGTTTATGTATATGTGTGAGTGTGTCTTGCCCCAAGATGGAATGGTGTCCCCTCTAGGGTGGGTCAAGAAATCCACCATGACTGAGCAGGAACAGAAGATACACTCTTCATTTATAGAATCTGCTTCCAACCAGGGTTTCTTCTCTCTTTTTTTTTTGATTAAATAGAATTTTCTACTTCTACAAACTAACTCTGCTTACTTTCTTTCTTGTAATTGGTACTCACACATCATCTAAACCTTACTCAAAACACATACTGTACATGTTTCCTATGTCTGACTCTTTCACACACACACACACACACACACACACACACACACACACACACACACACACACACACACACACACACACACACACACATATACACACACACACATACACACACACACACACACACACATCACTACCACCTAACTTGTTATCAATACCTTACATATTTACAGTATTTGGCATGAACCCTAATCCAGAGTGACTTCAATTTATCTTATCAATACACCTGAGCAGTTGAGGTCCTTGCTCAAGTGGCAGTTTGATGGTCCTGGGATTTAAACTCACAACCATCCAAGCAGTAGACTAACATCCTGACCACTTAGCTACCACTACCCCTACAATTACCTCTTCATACCTTGACAAACATTGTAACATGTTCTAAACAAAAGAAATATAACCCATTATTATGAATATGGCATAAAATAAAAAGTGCAAGAGTCGTCTTTATAAAAAAAAAATGCACTGCATATGACATGACACTGTCTCTGGACACACTGAGTAATAATGATCATGACTGACCAATTGCTATTTGAACAGCATTAGATTTACTTCTTCTAAAACAATGCCTAAAGTTTTGTTTGTTTGTTTGTTTTTAACAAAAAATATAGTATTTTTGTGTACAGACAAAATATGCAAATTACAGATAACATAATACAGCTAGTCCACAAGATATAAATGAGATGCATTGTACTGTAACTAGAAAATATCACAAGTCAAACCATGACTATGCCAAGGCCAACCAAGGAGTCTTAAAGAATGGTGATCAATATGGAGTAGTACTGTATACTGTAATGTGTTAATACTTGAAATAATTACAGCAAATTTGTCTAATGCAACCTAATAGAAATAATCCTATCTGCTATTGTAGTATTTCTAAATGAAATCGCTAAAGCTATGAATCATACATGCATTCAAGTATCGTATTGTATTGTAGTCACCAAGATTCTGTCTGACGTCTGCATACAGTACTTAAACAACGTTAGGTCTTTGATGGCTATATTGACTTACTTGTACAGTAGGAAGATGATAAAGGTGCAAAAATACAGTAACTACAACTGCACTCTAATGATCGCTAGCGAGAGTGTGGTAATGCTGGAGCCTAAAGTTTCATACCACATATTATTAATCCTTCTCAATAAATGGTGGATTGTTGCTAATGTTTGACACTGTCATTGTCCTGCTCCGTAACACATAACCTCCCTCATATTCTACTCTCTCAAACAGCTTTTTCATGTCAGTGAAGTAAAAGTGAAGTAGATGTTATTACTTTCTATCTGATCTGATCTCACACCTCTTGCACAGAATCTGCTCACAGGAACCTAATTCGATGAGAAAGAAAAAAAACAATTCCAACCTTGGAGGCTAAAGGGTCTGAACACTTACATGCGAGAAGAGAACTGCATGTAAAAGCTTGACAAATAATCTTGCTTTGTGCTTGTGAAAGCATTATTTATTGGTATAAATGCAGCATGAACTAAAAGCATGTTCACTGGTGTGGGTGGCACAACAGGAGGGGGTCTGACATTGAAATCTTAACACGGGGTATTTTTGAAACTAGGAACTAGTTTATATAATGACACAACACACACTACAAATCAGGAAACTAAATGTGAAATTATATACTGTATGTATGTGAAAATTGCTTTTTTATAATGGTACCACATTACACCAGGTTACTCTCTACCGTCTAGGATCTGGTTCGATTCTGGGCTCAGGTGACTGTTCCACACGTCTTATATGTTCTTAGTTTCTTTCTAAGGACAACAAACTTTGCTCTCATCAGTTCATTTGTGTGTATTTTTATTATTATTTTTATTATCTTACTGTGTTCACCTGTTCTGTGTTAAACTTTTGACTAGTAACACCCTTTATACTCTCTTAGCATTTTCATATCATGCATTCGGTAAGTTTATCATTAAGTTTCGGGCCCTGTTACACAGATTCCGTGCATGTCTATTTTTGATGTGTCTGTCTTTTTTTTTTTTTTTTTAAATTTCTTCATGGATTCCAGTTTTATTATTTATTATCGCAAAAAAAAGCCAGAGATCATTTCTCGTCTCCCCAGACAAAGAAAGAAAAGAGACAGAAAGCAAGACAGAGACTATGAAGCCCTGGAGAGGCCACAAAAAGAAATCTGTTTTTTTCTTCTTCCTGCGATTCATGTGCACAGCTTGATCCACCATCCATGAGATACAGAATCAAGGTCTCAAAATCGCAGTATGTGTGCTCAATTTATTTTATTCATGCACTCAAATTTGTATTTTGGGCTCTCAGATGAATAATCCCACATTGTGTTTATGTATAGGTTAAATCATACTCTGCTCCAAATGCCCTCAAAATCCAAAAAACGAGTTAAAGCACATATACTTTAATATCATCTTATAATATCTCCTGCTCTCAGTAATAACATGGGCCACATGTTCTGAGTGCTCTCAGTATCTCTATAAAGTTTGCTTTAATTACATATAAAAAACACTTTCTAGCATTCTCAATAAATGATTCATAAATGACTCATGAATTCTATAACTAAGTGAATTCTGGGCACGTTATCTGTAGAGGATGATACACACATTATCCCAAACATGCAATTCTATTAATTTGAGAACATGAAATATGGAACTGAGAGAGTGGCCTTGATTTTCTTTTTTCATGTCCTTGCTAAACTAAACTATACACACACAAGGGATCTCTAAGAGAGAGTGCAGGTGGGTGATACTATTGGGAAGAAGTAGCACATGCTACACAGACATACACACACCCCCACACACACATTATTCTACTCAAACCAGTGAAAAGTTAATGAGATGGCAAAAGAAAGAAAAAAGAGAACAAGAGAGCAAGTGAAAGTAATTTTCAATGATACATGACGGGGTGAAACATTCTGTCCTTACACACCTAAAAGAAAGTGACAGAGAGACAAAGAGAAAATGAGAGAGCGTATCATTCTCAGAACGGCTGGCTGAATAAATCAGCTCACATCCCTTGTCATGATAACACAGACCAGCTCTTAGCCACTAACCCATATTGTAGAAAAGGCAGAAGTTTGATCTTTTTTTCAAGGTACAGAGCATGATAAAAATGATATTTTTTAAAAAAAAAAACAACTCATATTTGGAAACTACATTTTAGAAAGGCATTTTACTGTTTATATGAAATGAATTGTATTTTTATTATCTTTGTATTATGAAAATTGTTTAACGCTATGGTCCCACAATGCTCTGTTATGAACTCCGCAAAGCTTTTAAAATGGGAAAAAATTAATATGGAAATGAGAATCAAAATAACCATAGGCTGTTATCACAAAAAAAAAAAAAAAAAACACGCTACATGTTTAATTAATATAAAATAATATAAAATGGAGAATATTGTCAAATTATTCTTTAGATACCAGTAGAATCATGGACTCATTAGTCCATTTACAAAACAATTAATAATCTTAGGGAGGGGTTGTTTATTTATTTATTTGTTTGTTTGTTTGTTTGTTTTGACTGTTCGTTTGCTGAACTAACCTCAGCTTGAGGAACTCCCTCTGGAGGACGACAGTGAAGGACGATCATGCCTTTGATTGGCACCTCAGTCCCCTGTGGCTCCTGCTCAAAGTTCTTTCTTAGGTCTGAAACAAACACACACAGACACACATTTATATAAAACAGTAAACATTTAGCCAGATAAAGATAAATGGTTTGATTATGTATGGAGGCACTGACATGCGATGCGCACTGTGGCTTTGCGGCTCTTGGACGTGCCCAGGTGACTCCAGGCCACACACAAACACCAGTAATCCTCCGGACCATGAAAATCCTCCACCTGCTGCCGAGAGACATTTATCATCACTTCACGAATCTTCAGACCTGTAGAGGAAAGAGAGAAAGAGAGAGAGAGCATAACAGGGGGATTAGAAATGAAAAGAGGAGTACTAAATAAATGGCAAATTCTGTCAGGCTGGGACTTAGAGCATCTATAATCCTTTAAATCTGCCTGATTTCCTCTCAGACTGTGCCAAGTCCACAGAGAGAGACAGAATGACAGATAAAGAAATAATAGCTTATAAATACCACACATACTCAATAGAATGTTGATTATTGACAGGTTGTAAAACTACAAAATGTCTGTTAACTAGACAATCATCCAAGAATCCTAAAATTGCACAGGAAACACTGTGATATTCACCTTGTTACTGTCCCTTGGGGGACTGTGATGCACCGATTATCTGATACTCTAAAAATGATCCAATACATAAAATAAATTAATAATATATTCCAATAGAGTCATTATAAAACCCTTGAGGAAAAAAAGAGGTGTAAAATGTTTTTCAAGCCTCTAAATGGACGAGCAGCCTACCATTTATCTTAAGCAAATTCAGCCAAAGTGAATGTCCCCATTTGCAGACACACTCAGTATTGATCAATCTAATAGCTAAGAGAGGTTTTATTGTCAAGAACATGAACAATTTTCACATCATGACAAAAAAAACCTGCATTCTGTACTCAGCATCTGAGTTGAAAGACTAAGTAAATATTAATACCATAGGAGTAATGGGGACAAATATGGGCAAAATAATTATAAATATACTGTATATATAAACAGCTGGCCCTTGTAATCAAAATGGATACAACACCTTAATTGTTTGCCGAAGGGTAAGTGAGAAAATGTTGTTCAGCAGCAGTTTAGTTCAGCAGTCAATTAAAGGATCCCAGTGTGACATAGAAATAGCTAAGCCTGCTGAGTTTCTCTACCCTTCACATTTCTCTAGAACTGCACGCTGGACTTTTTACAGAGAGACCCCAGTCCATCAGCAGGAGCAATACCACTTCTATCAGAACCCCAGCCAATGGCAGTCCACAGGGCTGTGTGCTCAGTCCACTGTTGTGAATGCTATAGACTCATGATTGTGCTCAAATCATATCATCAAGTTTACTGATGGCATTAAAGTATTCATCAATGAGTGACTGTTGTTTCTAAAGATAGTATGATAGGTGGCCTCAAAAGCTACAATGACAGATCAGCATACAGGGAAGAACTGGATCAGCTCCCAGACTGCAGGAGACAACAGTTTGTATCTCTGCAATGACTGTTGACTTAAGGAGATCTTGTCCTGCACTGTCAATTGTACATGGTCTGATTACACTGTCTCAGTTTTTAAGAATATTGGAGTAGTTCATTGGGGTCTTTCTACCCACCATCAACTCCGCCAACCAAAAACAATACATCTGCATGGCCTCTAGCATTGTGAAGGAGCCCTCCTACCCCTCTCAAGGAGTCTTCACACTTCTGCCACCCTTCACCCTCCACCACCACTAGACTTTGCATGTGCTACTTACCCAAGGTAGTCAAACCACAGTGCTCAACAACGGCTACCTCTAAAACACACATGGACCAATCAAATCCCTTTAGATTCCTACATCCACCCAAGAAAGAACATCACTGTACACTTGTACTTAACTAATGGAAAATGGTGCTGTGCTGCTTTGAGACACTGCTTACTACCATACTTTTTATTGGGTCATATTGTTATAATACCCTGCATTTTTTTTTATCATGTCCAAGCTTTAAATCAAATGAAAGTCAAAAATTCAGTGTTGGACAGTGAGACACGTACATAGAGACAGTGTGTCTGTGGCACAAATGCAGATAAAGGAAAACTAAAGCATGACTAATTCGATCTAAATATGCTTTGGATCAGAGTCTGTCCTTTACTGCCAGTCCTACTGATTTGGCAAAAAATGCTTAATGCTACTGGAAAAAAAAGTAAAAAAAAAAAAAAAACTGACTGCTAATTTCTGAGTAGAATGAAATGATCAGAATAACAGAAAATCCTGTTTAATACTAAAATGTTATTAAAGAGACCTAGCTAGTGCCAGCTAGCTTATATGGTTAACACAAGCATACTGTATGTTTTTTTTTATAATAAAGTGAAGATAATTGAAGATTATCATGAAGTGATGATAAATGAAGATTATTATATACTTATGATAATGATAGAGCTTGGGATTTTTTGAAGATGTCAAAAGTGAATAGATGTCAATAGCTAGGAGCATAGCATAGGATTACTCTGACTGATGTCAGAGAGATGTAGCTACAGTAAGAACAATTACTTTACTTAAGTACAGCTTTCTTTTAGTTAAAGTTCAACTCCAGTGGCCTTTTTCCCAATGTAGGCCCTGGGGAGCAGGGATGACCCTAGAAAAAATGTTTCATGCTAATCAAGTGTCGTTAAAAGATTGTAAACTAATAAAGTCCTTTCATTTCCAGAAGATGAATTCCATGCTTAACTTGTCAAACTACTGATCCTGTTTTGAAACGTTTTTTTTTTTTTTTTTTTAAACTTATTTACTTGTTAGAAAGCCTTGAAATGGAGCTCTGTGATGCAATTAATGAATTGCAGGTTCTGCAAATTGAAATTATATGACTTACCTGTAATTGTGTCTAAATATTTCTGTTAGTTTAGTTGATGAAAAACTACAGCAATTTGAGTCAACTGAACCTGAACAGTTTTATCAATGTAGTCATTTCCCCATAAAGGGAAAAAAATTGGTACAAGTTACCTTAATGTGATACAGCTGATACAAATCTCTTTCTTGCATTTGTGTATGTGTGTGTTTGTGTGTGTGCATTCGCTGTGACAAATCATGCTGGTCTACAGAGAGAATTCAACTGATAAGAGGATTTATAGGTCTCTAGATCCATTAGGCACCCAATTTATGTGTGTGTGTGTGTCTGTGTGTTATTTAGGGATGTGCAACTTTACTTAAAGGGATTACCAAGCTTGATTCATCAAGCGGATTAGAATTTACACATACGAACACGCAGGCAAACAGCATGGCACTTAAAGGAAATGTCAGTCTCTCTCTTTCTCTCTTTCCTTTTCTCTACTGAGCTGTTTCCTGGCATGTTCACTTCCCGAGTACATATCTGTCTTCTTTCATCCCTCAATCCTTCCTCATCCACTTTAAATCTCACTTTAAAGCTTATTCTTCTTTTCATTAACTCTTTAAATCTCTTGTCCACTCTGTTTTTTTACTAGCAGGAGAATCAAAACTTTTACTAGCAGGAGAATCAAAACAATTTCCCCCAGACACACACACACACACACACACACACACACACACACACACACACACACACACACAAACACACACAATTCAATAACTTAAAGGAAACACTTTGGCTAAAGTTGTGGTGTAAATCTCACTCATGCACACACGTACGGTACACACACACACACACACACACACACACACACACACACACACACACACACACACACACACAATTCTTCTGTGTCAGCTCGATTGACACTGGTTTTGTCCCAGTACACAGCAGGGGAATTAAATGCCCTTCATGACCCTTTTTTCATCAACTAAACATTTTGTTAGGAATAATATTTGTTATATCAACCAGTTAATATCAGTTTATTTGTCTTTTTTGGAACCTTCTAAACTTCTTGATTGTGTCTGTGAATGTATTCACAAAGTCTGAAGTTGAAAAAGAGTAGATATTTACACATGAAATATACACACAGATGTTTTTTTATTTTATTTTATTCTCACTTTGCTGTGGCTTTCCAAAAGGCCATAATGGATTTGAAATGAAATATAAATACCTGGCCTTTTATGAACCTTGATAGATGCAACCTCCAGATGCCTTTCTGTCTTCAGTTCACCAGTCAGAAGAGACTTTATACATCTTTTATAGCATGAATTTTTAATTCTCCCAAAGTGTTCGGATCGCTTTTGTTCCCAGAAACAGCACCATCAGTTAAGGTCCTTTTTATCCTCCAAACATTGTTTCATCTAGAACTTTAAAAATATTATGGGAATTTAGGCAGTGTTGGAAAACAGGAAGTAAATGCCTTTATATAATTTTTAGGTTACATAATATATATATCATTTATATAATTTTTAGGTAATAAGTGTTCGACTTGGTTGCAAAAGTATAGCATCGTTAGCATCTATAGCATATTTTAAAAAGCAAATATGGACCAAATACATGGAATTATATTTTTATACCTCTGTTATGAATACTAACAATGCTAATTGGAACTGTTAGTCAACAATGATATTCAAAACAGTTAGTCAACAATGCTAATCGTAACTGTTTGTCAACAATGTTGATCGGAAACAGTCAGCCAAAAATTATTTGAACTGTTAGTCAACAATGCTTATTGGTACGGTTAGTCAACAATGCTAATTAAAACTGTTAGTCAACAATGCTAATTTGAACTTCTTTAACAATGCTAACTGGAACAGTCAGTCAACAATGATAATTTAAACCCTTTAGTCAACGTTGCTAATCGGAACAGTTAGTCAACAATGCTAATCAGAACAGTTAGTCAACAATGCTAATCAGAACTGTTAGTTAACAGTGCTAATCAGAACTGTTAGTTAACAGTGCTAATCAGAACTGTTAGTTAACAGTGCTAATCAGAACTGTTAGTTAACAGTGCTAATTGGAACAGTTAGTCAATAAGGCTAATCAGAACTGTTAGTTAACAGTGCTAATTGGAACAGCTAGTCAATAATGCTAATCAGAACTGTTAGTTAACAATGATAACTGGAACAGATAGTCAATAATGCTAATCAGAACTGTTAGTCAACAATGCTAATAAGAACTGTTAGTCAACAATGCTAATTTGAACTTCTTTAACAATGCTAACTGGAACAGTCAGTCAACAATGATAATTTAAACCCTTTAGTCAACGTTGCTAATCGGAACAGTTAGTCAACAATGCTAATCAGAACTGTTAGTTAACAGTGCTAATCAGAACTGTTAGTCAATAAGGCTAATCAGAACTGTTAGTTAACAATGCTAATTGGAACAGCTAGTCAATAAGGCTAATCAGAACTGTCAGTTAACAATTCTAATTGGAACAGCTAGTCAACAATGCTAATCAGAACTGTTAGTTAACAATGCTAATTGGAACAACTAGTCAATGATGCTAATAAGAACTGTCAGTTAACAATGATAACTGGAACAGTCAGTCAACATTTCAGTCTTTTTAACTAAGGCTGAATAAATATTGATAAAGACTTTGAGCAAGCTTTAGGTTACATGTTTATTAAATCATACTGATTTCTGACTGTTCTGATCTAATGAACTATTTATTATTATATATAACTGTGATTTGCTTTTTTGTCATCCATTAATACAATACTGGACTCGTGAGTTAAATCCTTCAAGTAATTTAAAAATTAATTATTGTTTTAAGATCAAAGCAATTTCAAAACATACTCTTTATTGCAAAAAGTTTTGGGACACCTATCCAAATCATTAAAGTGTTCATGGAAGTGTTCTAATCACTTCCATGGCCACAGGTGTACAGTATAAAATCAGGCACTTAGGCATGCAGACTGCTTCTACAAGCATTTGTGAAAGAATTGGTCACTCTTATTAGCTCAGGGAATTGAAGCGTGGTACCGTGATAGGTTTCCACCTGTGCAATAAGTCCATTTGTGAAATTTCCTTACTAATAAATATTCCATGTTCAACTGATAGTGGTAGTAATTGGGAACAACAGCAACTCTTCCACGAAGTGGAAGGCCACGTAAAATCACAGAGCGGGTTCAGCACATGCTGAGACACACAGTGGGCGGAAGTCGCTGGCTTTTTGCAGAGACAATAGCTCAAGAACAATGCGTAGAGAGCTTCATGGGATGGGTTTCCATTTCAGAGCAGCTGCATCCAACCCTTATGTCACCAAGTCTAATGCAAAGCATCAGATGCAGCAGTGTAAAGCAGTGTAAACTTTATAGCAGTTGAGACGTGTTCTCTGAAGTGACAAATCGCGCTTCTCTGTCTGGCAATCCGATGGATGAGTCTGAGTTTCGCATTTGCCAGAATAACAGTTTAACAGTATAACAACTTGCCTGACTACCTTGTGCCAATTGTAAAGTTTAGCAGAGGCGGGATTATATATTGGGGTTGTTTTTTTATGGGTTGGGCTTGGCCCCTTAGTTCCAGTGAAAAGAACTCAGCTTCAGCATACTTCAGCATAATGCTTCAGCATACCGAGACATTTTGGACAATTTTAAGCTCCATATATTGTGGGAACAGTTTGAGGAGGGCCCCTTCCTGTCCCAACATGACTGCGCATCAGTTCACAAAGCAAGGTCCATAAAGTCATGGATGAGTGAGTCTGGTGTGGAGGAACTTGACTGGACTGACCTCGACCCGATGGAACACCTTTGGGATAAATTAGAGTGGAGACTGTGAGCCAGGACTTCTCGTCCAACATCAATGCCTGATCTCACAAATGTATTTCTTGCGGAATGGACAAATTTTTACTCCTAAACCATGTGGAAAACCTTTCCAGAAGAGTTGAAACTCTTAGAAAAGCAAATGATGTGCGCATTACTATAGTAATAGTACTATAGTACTAACTTTTGGCAATATAGTGTCTGTATAATTTACATATGCATATTTATACCATATGTATAATGTCTATGAAGTAAAAATTTAAAAAAAAATTATACTACGGTAAAAGCTGAGTAAGAAAAGCAAATGATGTTTAACTCTGCTGAAGTGCATTACTATAGTAATAATACAACTAGTATACCAAAAATATAACTATTATTTTCTATTAACGTATCTTTAGTAAATTTGAGCACATAAATTTGTTTGTTTACATTTTTTAGTTCTTTGGGTATTTACAACCTTCTTAGTAAAGTGTCTGTATTTATTTAAAATAAAACAATATGTCTTTATTTGTAACTAGGGATAAAAAAAGGCTACAATTTAACGCAAACATTTTAGTTCTGTATGTGTTACCATATCTTGTTTAGGCATGAGTGCTACAAGACTGCCTGTTATACATCACTATAATGTTGACCACTATTATCAGATTGTCAGATTTTAAAAATAATGACAGTACAGCAGAACAAATCATCAAGCACAGCGTGTGCATGCAGCCCAAGGACAACAGCAGCCCCGCTATCTGAGTTTGATTTATCGCCCTGTCTTTTGGGGAGATGCTATCGGTGTATATCTGTCCTGCACTGTGGGACCTCAGAATAAATCAATGGCACGTTGCAGATTTGCAGTCGATTAGCTTACCTTACACACACACAGACACACACATACACACACACAGGGGCCAAGAGCCATGGTTTATTGGCTACAAACACAAGTGAATGTGAAAATGTGGGTGACAAAAGATATTATAATGTGTTGGAAAATTTCAATCAATAAGATTAAATTTAATATTGACATAATGTAGAATTGAAAGCTGTCCAACAACTGAATAGTAGCTAATCGAAGTCTTTGGTTCCTCACTGCATAAGCTTAAAGATTGTCTTTGTAAGGGAGGCAGTAAGTCCACCTACACTGCTTGCTGTGTACGGGGCTGCAAAGCCATAGAGAGGTCAGAGTGGTCATGTACTCTTTTTAATCTTACATGGGGAAGAGATGGCACCTATAAACACTATGGGAAGAAGGTAAGCTGGTGGATGCAGTGCGATGCTCTGAGCAATACTCTGCTGGAAAACATTGGCAATTGTGTGGATGTTACTTTGACATCTATCACCTACCAAACGTTGCTGCAGACAATGTACACACCTTCATTCCAACGGTATTCACTTATTGGCCAATGGTAGCTCAAGTGGCTCTGGGATGTTGATCGAGGTTCAAGCTTCAGCCTTAACAAGCTGCCACTCATGGGCTCTTACTCATGAGCAAGCCCATTATACCTCTCTGCTCCAGGGGTGTTGTATCATGGCTGAACCTTTACCCTGACCCCAACCTCCAAAGTTGGGATATGTGAAGACAGAATTTCACTGTGCTGTTATGTACATGTGACAAAAATAAAGGCTTCTTCTTTTGCTAATGGCCGTGGCCACGTTCAGCAGGATAATGCACCCTGCTACGTTGCAACAATGGTTCATGAATAGTTGGAGCAATCTAATAAGGATTCAAGATGTTGGCTTTGCCTTCCAAATTATGGGCAACCAACAAGTCTGGTCCATGGAGAATTCACCTCAGAATTTATAGGAATTAATGAATCTGCTGCAAAAGTCTTGGTGCCAGAAACCAGAGTACACCTTCAGAGGTGTTGTGGAGTCCATTCCTTGGTGAGTCAGAGCTGTTTTGGTGGCACAAGGAGACCCTACACAATAGCAGGTGGTTTTAATGGTATGGCTGATTGGTGTGTAATAAGTAAATTGTGTGAATCAGATAACCAAATAATTCAGATTTCTTAACTAACAAAATGTTTATTCTTGGCTAATAAGTTTCAACTGGCTAATTTGTTTGTTTTTTTTTCCTGAAAACTCAAAGCAAGTCACACAGATAATGCGACTATGATGGAATGAAAACTTTTCTGTTTGGGTTTTTGCATTTTGAATATAAATGACCACCATTCTTGGACATGCTATCATCGTCCATCATCGCAAACCACGGTCCACTATTATACCATTCCCAGTAGCTGAATAGCATCAAATATCAGCTTTGTCCCTCGTTCCTTTCATTCAAAACAGTCTGAGTGTAAAGAAATAAATAAAATAAACCTCATAAAAGAGGGAAAAAAAGGACCCAGTGTGTGAAGTGAAGAGCCGCAGGCTGTTTTCAGGGATGGTGAATTGAAAATAACAATTGGTGTCTGGCACGTTAAAGGAAAAGGAATAACATTTCTCACGATTGCATCACTGTTGCTTTCATGGCCTTCAAGCTCATAGCTATCAAAAACATAACGCACCATTTTACACAAGTGATATTATTTAAGAGTCTCAGAGTTTAGAAGTAAGAATTAAAGTCTCACACTATAGAAGTAAGATGTCAACTTACAAAATTGCTATAATTCAAGGATATGTTACTTAAAACTGAAAAATGTCAGTGTTTTAGCTGTTATGTACAAATCTGGGCCCATATTCATAAAGCTTCAAACAATAATCTCAGTAAGCTATAAATTTATCTTAAAAATTTCTAAGAGTGATTTGGAACCAATTTCAGAGCAACTCTGCGCAAGGAAAATACAAAACACTTTATCTTAGAGAGGAGGCGGGGCAAAACCCGTTGCTAGGTATGACACATTCTTTTGAAGTCCGTGATTGGTTGTCCAATAGAAAAGTAGAGCTTTTAAATTATATTCTATTAGCCTTTAGTTTGGTTTGTCTCTATGTTAAGATATTTGAGGCTATATCATGCAGGGATTATGCTTGTTACAGTTCATATGTGCTAACATGCGCTAACATCATGCAACACTTTGCGCTAATAGAAATAGTTTTCATGAAAGCTGGCCCTGAAAACTAACTGAATATCCTGATTACATGGTCAAAGTGTGACCATGTTGTGACCAAGCAGCTAGGAAGACTTCATAAACGACTGGTTATTACTGTCAGGTATTGAGAGCTCAGATAGATATCAGTGCAATTTATTTATGTTAAATGATGCACAGGACAAAGTGAGTGTTACAGTATTTCTCAAATTTTCAAAAAGTGAGCATGAATTATGTGTGTGTGTGTGTGTGTGTGTGTGTGTGTGTGTGTGTGTGTGTGTGTGTGTGTGTGTGTGTGTGTGTGTGTCAGCAGTAGTAGATTTTGGGACGTGTTGTCGACGGAAGCCGTGTTTGTAAGGCCAGGACTGCAGGCTTGTGGACTGTCTTAACCTGACACTTACAAACAAGGCATTCCCAAAATGATAGATTACAAGATCTACTGTCAAGTGCAGGTACAAACTCTTAATCTGACGGATTACTGCCCTCCTTCTCTCCTCAACCTTCAGTTTATCAAATGTTCTCACATACCACCTGCATCTTATTTGTCTTTGTGACCTTCTTTGTAAACTTTAGTCTTTCTTAAAAGTTTCTTCTGTGTGTTGTTTGTGTTCTTATGACGCATATTGTCACCTTAGTTATGAGCAATCTTTCTATAACTGTTATATATGTAATATATGTGGTACAAAATCAGTTGTTTTAGGTAAATAAAGAAACACTTTTTGGACTGATATTAATAAGTAAAATCCTATTTGAAAAAAAAAAGTTTTACTAACTTAATGAAATCATTATTGCTTTCATTAAACACAGACACAGACATTTCTATGCTACTGCATATACTGTAAATATCTATATTGATTTGTGTGTTTTACCTGTTCCCAGTTCAACATGTTCCAGGGATGTGTGCTGGTTCTGATGAACCCACTCCCCATTGCACTTGAAGAAGATCTGCAGCGCAGGTCTAGCTCGGCAGTGAAGCTTAATTGGATTGCTTTTGACAATGTAAGCGTCATCAGGCTCCTGAAGGAAACGAGGCAGGGTTCCGGATGAAGCCGAAAGTCCGGCTCGATTTCCTGGAACGACAGCAATTAACACTGTGCGTTAAGAGAGAACCATTTGTGCTACCATTTAAATGAATGAAGCTGAGCCATGACAGGTCTGCAAGCAGGATAGATGGATTAAACTCTCATAGCATGTACGTTCGCCAAAATGCTGACTTTGGCGTTAAGAAGTGAACGCAAGCAGTCCGCAGTCAGCCATGATACAATTTGCATAATTTTAATTGGCTTCTGCTTGCCTTCACTTCTGATTAGTCTTTTAGACACTGAGATTGGGGACATTCAATGAGATTAAAGGCAGAATTTCAGAAGCACAGGCAACTTTCTCTGCAACTCGTTAAACCCACCCTTGTTCCTCTCAGTACAGTTATTATTTAGAATAAATAAATAACTCATTTTAGAATCATGCTTCCTTATCCCCTAATCCCGCTGCTTTGCCAGCATTCGTGCAGACGTTTTATTTGTACACAAATCAAGGCTAACCCTGAATTTTGAATATACAATAAGGCTCCTCATACTGCATTTCAAATACATGAAAAGTGTTGAGAATAACTTTATTTACATATCCTTCCTGTCACATGTTTTATGATAATAGCCCATCAGCAGGTATAACGAGGGAACTTTCTGAAGATGAATGTTCTGTAGTGCTCGATGGAGACAATTAGCTAATTGTTTTGTTTAGCTGATTTATGACATTGAAATAAATGACTTAATTTCCTCATTTCCAGACGGGTAAACATATGAACAACACAACATAAGCATAACACTGTTATTACACTGCTTAGGTAGCTGCTCACTACAGTCCAATGCTCACTGCTGCTTCATTAGTTAGGCACCATTTGTAACAGACTGCCCCATTTTTAGCTGAGCAAAAGTATTGGAACTGTAAATTTATAAACATAGACTTAATCAGACGTCACCAAACTGTTGCATTCTTTATTTGTGATGCTTTTTCCAGGCATCAACTGCAGTTTCTTTTTTCAGTTGGTGTTTGTTTTAAAAGGTTTCTGCCTTCAGTCTTCTCTTGAGGAGGTGAAATGCTGCTCGGTTGGTTTAATGTCTGGTGATAAATTTGTCAAGTCTAATATATTAAACTTTTCCCTGATGTTGAAGTCCTTTGTCATGTTGGCAGTGTGTTTCGGGTCGTTGTCCAGCTGCATGATGGAGTTCTTCCCAATTAGATTGGATGCATTTTTCTGTAAATAGGAACACAGAATGTTTCTGTAGATGTTTGAATTCATTCGGCAGCCTCATGCATTACATCATCAATAAAGTTTAGCAAGCCTGTTCCAGAAGCAGCCATGCAAGCCCAAGCCATGACACTCTCTCCACCCTGCTTGACCCATGAGCTTATTTGTTTTGGATCATGAGCAGATGGTTTCTCTCTCCACACTTTGGCTTTTCCATCACTTTGCTAGAGGTTAATTGGATTTCAGGACTTTTGCATCTCTGTATTTATTTGCAGAATCTTACTGCTAATCAATGGTTTGAATCTTGTGGTTTGGCCTCGATGTTTCTGCTCTTCTATACTGAAGTCTTCTTCGAACAGCGTATTGTGGTCCCTTCACCTCCGCCCTTTGGATGATGTTGATTATGTCCCTGACTCACTCAATGGTTCTGTCATCAATTGCTGTTGTTTTCCTCAGCCGTCCTGTTCGATATCTTGAGGTTAGTATCTTCTTCTTCTTTTTTTTTTTTTTACAACTGTTCCAAATTGTTATTTTGGCTGTGCCCAATGCTAGAGCAAAGCCTCGGATATATCTTTTCTTTTCTAAGCTTTAGAATGGCTTGCTTTTCTCCCATACACAACCCTCTGTTCTTCATGTTGGTTTGTCCTTTTAAACAATAAATTCATTCTTCACATGCAAAACTCAGAGTGACTGATTATTTAAATCTAATATGGCACACTTGGGCAACAAAAAACAGCTGTCAATCACATGGTAAAATATGTTTGAAATGGGTGGGTTAAAACAAACAGTGCTTGAACACTTTTAATTTTATCCAAGTGGAATTAGAACAAATGTAGACACAAATATATTTAGCTATTGTGCTAATCATATTTACACTGATGCTTATTGCTGATTTGTTGATTAATGTGCACTGTCCTAATTCAAATATATATATGATATATATAAATATAACTGATATAATATTTATATATAATATAATATAATATTATATAATATATATATTATATAAAATATAATATTTGAATTGACAGTGCACATTAATCAACAAATCAGCAATAAGCATCAGTGTAAATATGATATATATATCAGTTCTAGGGGGGCACGGTGGCTTAGTGGTTAGCACGTTCTCCTCACACCTCCAGGGTCGGGGTTCAATTCCCGCCTCCGCCTTGTGTGTGTGGAGTTTGCATGTTCTCCCCGTGCCTCGGGGGTTTCCTCCGGGTGCTCCGGTTTCCTCCCCCGGTCCAAAGACATGCATGGTAGGTTGATTGACATCTCTGGAAAATTGTCCATAGTGTGTGAGTGTGTGAATGAATGAGAGTGTGTGTGTGCCCTGCGATGGGTTGGCACTCCGTCCAGGGTATATCCTGCCTCGATGCCCAATGACGCCTGAGATAGGCACAGGCTCCCCGTGACCCGAGAAGTTCGGATAAGCGGTAGAAAATGAATGAATATCAGTTCTAGAGGAAGCTCATTCCAACTGGATGCCAGAACAGGGAAGAGTCTTGAGGCTTAACTACTGCTCATACTATAGCAGAGTGAAATTTCACCCAATGCAAAGTAACTTATTGAATAATGAGTTTCTTACTAACTTATTACCTAAAATAGAACAGCTTTTTTTTTTTACTTCCCTTTCTTCCTCCTTCCTAGAGCATGAAAACGCAATAAAGTTTGAGAAAAAAACATCCTGAGCTTCTCATCTAACCTGCACTGAAGCATCCAAATCATATTTCTCTGGTTTGCTCCAAGGTAGGAGTAATACTGTACTTTGAAAGCATTAAAAATATATTGACTTATGCTTCTCCCGAAAGAGAAACTAAATGTAAATGTCTACTCATGTTAAAGCCTAAAGCAGGAGTTACAGGTGTAACAAGAAGATCAATAACAGATGGAGAAGTAAGATAGGAAGCCAGAATTAAACTTATCTGATAATGAGATGACCATAATATAGTATTCAGAGGTTTCATGGAAAATATGCACCATAAACATAAATAAATAAACATTTATATGCTTTGTAACAACTTGCTTACAACTTGAAAATGTTTTCCTGCATCATTTTTCTTCCAGCATTACAACCATCATTAGCACCTTAAAAAACACACCATAGTGAAGAACTTCAAATAGAAAATGACTCTTTCCAAATTAAAAAGTCTTCCCACTAGATGTTGAAGTGGGGCTGTGGGAATTTGCCCATTCAACTACATCAATATTAGTGAGCTCAGGTACTAATGTTGGGTGAGGAGGCATGGGGTTCTGTCAGCGTTCCCAAAAATGTTCAGTGGGGTTGAGGTCAGTGCTCTGTTCTTTCCAGTCTTCCTTAGACAGCATGTTTCAGAAGAGCTTGCTCCAGGTGTGTACAGGTGCACGGGAGCATGGTCATGCTGCAACAAATTTTGGCCCCTAAGTTCCAGTGAAGGAAAAATGTAATGCTACAAAGATATTCTAGAAAAAACTTTGTGGACGAGGTTATGCGGAACATCAATACTATACAGGTGTGATGGTCTGGCGTCCACATACTTTTGGGCATATATTGGATTTAGCTTGGTCTTCCAAAGATCAGAGGTTTGTGTGTGTGTGTGTGTGTGTGTGTGTGTGTGTGTGTGTGTGTGTGTGTGTGTGTGTGTGTCTATCCGTGTCCATGGTGAAAATCCAAAACTGCAAGCAGCAAAGGCTCAATCTCCTGCCCTGTCACAGTAGCACTGGTTGCCGTGGCAATGATATATTATCAGCCTGATGATAATAACATCACACACACACACACACACACACACACACACACACACACACACACACACACACACACACACACACACACACACACACACAAACAAGATGTCACTGCCAGAGACTCTGAGAAATGGACTTCTAACACAAATCCATCTGTCTGGTCCACCGACACATATTACACACACTACATATACACTTGATTCATAAATATAGAGACTAATAACAGATTTGAACAGCAAACATGCATGCACCCCCCCCCCCCCCCCACACACACACAAATAAAATAAAAAAGATGGTAAACACACTGTCAAACTGATAGCAGTTACAGAGACATCCTGGAAACACTGTGTGAGGTGAGATAACACACTAGAAAAGATCCTTAGAAAAGGTATTTTGCATGTTATCACTCTAACCAACACACACTAAATGCCATTTCAAGTACCCAGTTCAATTTCTGGCAATGTTTCGGGAGGTGAGGATGACGAGGAAACCCATACAAACACAGAAACAATGGAAACTCCACACAGATATACAGTATGTGAGTTCAGGGTTTAACTGGGGACCAAAAAATGTGAGGTGACAAAAATGTATCAATGCAGATAATGAGCTTATTATGAGTTGCTTACTCAAATCCAATTGACTGAACAAAGGACATTATTAATAATAACCCTTTCTGGTGTTTATGTTCATTCACACTCTCCAATATGTATTTATAATAACTTAAGGTTATTAACACACTCTGTTGAGGATGAGATTCCCCTTTGAGTCTGGTTCCTCTCAAGGTTTCTTCCTTCATACACATGGAATGCACATACAGATTAAAGTAGACACACACAGCCTGAATGAAAACACCATGAACACATTCATTTCAAGCTAAAACTAATAACCTAATGTTATCATGAAGTAGCAGACCCAAATTGTGTGCACGTGTGTGTGTGTGTGTGTGTGTGTGTGTGTGTGTGTGTGTGTGTGTGTGTGTGTGTGTGTGTGTGCGTGTGTGTGTGTGTGCAGAACTCAGCGGGATGTCCTCTACAAATGGCCCATCTTACAAACCTTGTATTGTGATGCACCACACTTCAATACTTCCCAAAATTTGTTCAAAATACCCCATTAGGGTATTAGGACATCAAAAGAAGGAATATATTAACGTTGTGGGGTAGTGTGTGTGTGTGTGTGTGTGTGTGTGTGTGTGTGTGTGTGTGTGTGTGTGTGTGTGTGTGTGTGTGTGTGTGTAAGTGACGGATAAAAGGTGATTACTAATATTTTTCTGCACATAAAACAAGAAAAGTGGGCTCCATTTATTTGTAGCATAATTTAGTGGTATTATTTAAACACTGATTTCTCATTTAGTCTTCTACTACCACTGCAATAATACGTTAAAAACATGTCATTTTACACCAGTAGAACACCATATGGAGAATTCCTCCTTACATTCACCATCAAAAATACATGTACTCTTTTAACCAGAGGCCAAAAAATGGATTTTCCACCTGTTTTTGGTTGATCAGGTTCAGCTGTGAATGTCTTTGTCATGTCAAACTCCACAGTGACTCATAATGACTCTAATGAAATTAGACACTCAAGACTTACTAAATTATATCAAACCCATTTCTACTCACTGGGACACCCAGAGCTTGTAAGTCATAAGCTTAAAAAATTTGAAGGTGTCATCTTCAACCACTAAAGTTCTGTGTACGTTTAACTCAACAAAGCGAAAAAAAAAAGTCTTGCACTGAAAAGCCAAGAGCATCCTGACTTATATTTGATCAAGCTTGCATCAATAGAATCAATAATTTCTTCCATCTTATTCAAATAATTAACTAAAAAATAAAGTAAAAATGGCCGACAAGTAAAACTATACGTTGAAGTTCGAGCTAGAAATTAGTACCAATATCTGGTTTATTGTTATATTATAGCAATTCAACATATTTTCAATTGCTAAAATGTTAAAAATTGCTAAAAAAAATTTTGCAGTTCAAATTTATTTTGTGATTTTAATTATTCATTTATTTAACAACAGCAACAAACCTTGATTTTGTTTGTCACTATGATTAAACAAAGCTTTAATGAGGAGGTGTACTGTAGGAATCCATATGCAGGATATAACTGGGCTTTTAATGGAGATTGGGGGCAAAGATTTGAAGCTGTGAGACAGACTGGTAGTCGAGGTAAACAGGTAAAAAGCCCAAAAACCAAAACAGCAATCAGCGTGGCAGACAAAACAGGCAAGGGCAAAGCTAAAGATAACGTAATACAAAATAGCATGAAAACACAGGCCATACACAGAAAAACAGGCAATGGATATGTAATAGGCTTGGTATGTAGCAGAACCGATGATACTTCTAGTGGAGTGTCTCTTGTGCTACGTTTTTATGCATGCGAACCTGAAAGTGGAAACCGGAAGTGAGGTTCCACAGACCGTAAGTTGGTATTCCAGAGATGGCGCCGTCTGGTTAGTTGGACAGGGGACTTTGTTCAACAAATGTAACATTTGACACATCGTATTGGATTTAGCTACTGTATTGCTACTATAGCCATATAGTATATAATATACCATATATACTATAGCTCCTAACCGCTATGAATCATTTAAAAAAATGTACTGTATATGTTGGTCTCTAAATAAAATACTCTTAAATTATGCAATAACATATGCAGCATGACTTTTATATGCAGAACTTTTCTTTTAAACTTTGAATAATGACTACTATTGACATTTAGTTTTAACTTTCCATTTAAGATTGCAAAAAAAAACAAAAAAAACAATGGTGAATCAAAGTACAGATTATGAAAGTGTCTGTCATTTTTCAGAGGTGTGTGTGTGTGTGTGTGTGTGTGTGTGTGTGTGTGTGTGTGTGTGTGTGTGTGTGTGTGTGTGTGTGTGTTGAAGGGTTGATGCAGTGACAGTGTTTTCAAACCCAGATTCATATCAAGACTTAACAGTATCTCTGTGTCTGTGGGTCTGTGTTTAAATATTGATGGCTGTTCTGCTCAGGATCTTTAAAAAGCTCAGACAAGCATAAAACCTTCACGCTTTATAAACATGAGTTCTCTGCTCAGTTTGGAGATTTTAGACCGGTTTTGAGAATAGAGGAGACCAAGTGCTGTAAAACAAATATGTCAAGCCAGGTTGCAGATACCTGTAAATGGATTTTGTTTTTTTACTCATCCATGTAAAATATTTATAGCAAGAGTAATGTTTAGTAGCGTTCATATGCAGAGACTCAGATTGTTTATTTTCTATAGATTTCTTTTGATTTCTTCTGAAACTCCTGCCAGAGCCAACCAGGTTTTTGGGCTAAATTATACTAGTATTTTATGATGGCATCAATTTCCAAGCGACAAAATCAGGAGCTCATTTTATCACTAAGCTTGCAAATGGGATTCATTCTGTCATTTTCTCTTATCACCCTCTCCCATGTCTGATCATCAGCTGAATGGAACCAGCACTAATCTACTGTACAACCATCTTGTGCTTTTAAATGAATTTCAAATTCAAATTTAAATGCTATTAGTCACATACACAATCATATACCGTATGGCATGCAGTGAAATGCTTTTTTTTTCAGCTGTCATTAAAAAAAGTCAGAATAGAAATAGTCAAAATTGGAAAGTAAAAATAAGATAAAATAAAAACAATATGAAATTAGTTATATATTACAATTAATAATAAAACAAAATAAAAAGCATGAGCAGGTTGTATGATGACTTACATTGATCTCATTTATGAGCAAATGAGGGTTAAACGCCTTGCTCAGTTGACGAAGAGTGGCAGCTTGCTGGCCCTGGGATTCAAACTCATAACCTTCATGTTTTGTCCAAAACCTTAATCGCTCAGCTACCAGGCACAGGGCTCCTGAGAGGTGCAACGGAAACACACTCGCTCAACTGGCAAGAGATTGTGTGAGCTTGAATCCTGATGATGCTACATCAGGCACCGAGGAGCCAAGGCAGCAAAATTAGCCATACCCTCTAGGTGGACAATCACAGTGACACTAACCAATTGAAGGCATCTGGGAGCTCAAATATGTGGTAGAGGGCAGATAGAATACTCTGAGATTGTGTGTAGTAGAGCTAGAGGATTGCTGAAAATTGGTAGGTGACTAAATTGGCGAAAAAATGACGAACAGGTGCTAAAGAAATTGGCGGATCTTTGATTGCTTTGTGTACCCAGGTCTAGATCAAAGTATAAAGGCAATTGAGCTTTTATCATTCTAAAGTTCTGGAATTGCAGGTATCTATTTAAAAAGTGGCTCTTCCAGTTGCTTAAAACTTATTTATCTTCACTGGCTTGTAAATTTGCCATGAACCTTTTCTCTGTGTGTTTTATTACTCTCTATATATTGTCTGGTGCTTTCTCTGGAACATACTGTACTTCCCTACAGTTTCCTTATTTTGTTATGCAAATGTTCTTTAACTTTGACCGCTTGATTATCATTAATCACAATTTAAATAGTAAAAAAGCAAACAATTCAAAATACTTAAGTAAACCCACCGTCCACTTTATTAAGAACACCAATGCAGCTGCTCATTTATGCTGGTATCCAGCCATTCAATTATGGGGAAGCAAAATGCATAAACTCATGCAGATCCAAGTGAAGAACTTCATTTGATGTTCACATCTAACATCGGAATAAAAAGAAAATGTGATCTTAGTCACTTTAATCATGGCATGGTTGATGGTGCCAGATGGTCCTGGGATCTCCTGGGATTTTCACACACAAAAGTCTCTAAGGTTTCTGCCAAATAGTGATAAACAAAAAAATAAATAAACAAATAAACAAATAAATAAATAACAACAAAAAACAAACAAACAAACAAACAAACAAAAAACATCCTGTATGTGGAGGGTCTGCAAACTGAAACCCTTCGGAGTAGAAGGACCAGATTGGTCTGAGCTGATAGGAAGTTTATAGTAAATTATATAATCACTCTTTGTAACTGTGGTGAGCAGTAAAGCATCTCAGAATGCATAACAGAAGCACAGCAGAAGCATATCAGGTTCCACACCTGTCAATCAACATCCAGAACATCTGTCATTTGGTGAAGAAATCCAGGATTAAATCTCTGCACTGTATAAAGACATTGAAAGAGTCACGGATAAAACATGTTCCATAAAGCCTAAAAGTAATCATTTGAAGCCATGCAATAGGCAAACACCCACATCTCTCTCCATTTCTTTACAATCTATCATCACAAAGAAAAACATTCTCGGTCCTGAGTAGTTTTTTTTTTTATGTTGCTGTAAAGGTTGAGTGCCTATCCTCGATCTTCACACAAACATCTTTTCTTCCTCTCTGCTGACAGTGTGCTATCCAGTGCTCTTCAGCAAAACAACAATTTGCCCCTTTCTCTCTTTTTCTGTATCTGTTTTGAAACAGAATTGGGTTATCGGAGTGTCAAACTGACAAAACCTCCTCGGCACAATGAAACTTTTCCCTGGTTCTTGCTTGCATTAGCATTTCTCAAAGGGTCAGAAAAATAACACTGAACTGAATAAAGTGATAAACAAGCAATATTCATATGGCCCGTGCACAGTCAGGAAAGTCAAGAGTGCGGGGCAGACATGCAGAATATTTCATCATTTTTAGCTAAAGTGTTTTTATTGACCGAAGGCAGAAAGATCTAAATCATCTAACACAAATACCTTAATGATATCAGTATCAGGAGCATAATACATTTAACAACTTTAATACTGAGCATCATTTAATCTCTTGCGTTCATGTTACATCATATTACAGGTGGCAACAAAAGATTGAAGTATACTTAAGGCTACTAGTTCGTTTATAGCTGTTATCCTGAGCGACATACGCTTATCACATTTTATACAACTGAGCAGTTGAGAGTTAGGGGCCTTGCTCAAGGGCCCAGCAGAAAGGGATTGGTTGTCCTGGGATTTGAACTGACAACAAAACAGCAGTCTGGAGTTTTAACCACTGAATTGAGACCAACTGTGAACTGGAATGTCACAGGGCTGACAGGGGTGGCATTTCTGTATCTGTTTATTTTTCTAGTGCCTTCTAGTATTTCCAGGAGCTCAGTGATATGGTTCATATTATATTATTATAAATCTGGTCACACACACACTTTAGGTTTAAGTCTGAATATAGATATTTAAGAACAAAGTGAAGATACATGTAATGCCGTTTTGTTACACCTCTAGTAGGAACTGTATAACTAGGCATATTAATTACGTAAATTAAGTTGGATATATGCTAGTGTCATGGTGTGTTACCTCATGGGCTCCGTTTCACCATGGCCAACAAACATGGCTTCCACTGACTCCAACTCCCAGCAGTATTGGCTCAAGTGGTCAAGACTCTGGGTTGTTGGTTAGAGGATCAGGGTTCGGTCTGCCACTGTTGCCACTGTTGAGCAAGACCTTTAACCCTCTCTGCTCCAGAGATGCTGTATCATGCTTGACCCTGCGCTCTGACCCCAACCATCAAAGTTGGGATATGTGAAGAAAGTATTTCATTGGGTTGTAATGTATATGTGACTAAATAAAGGCTACTATTCTATTGCTTGTTTGTTTTCCTGTCTTTTTCAATTTCTCTTGTTTTTGTGTATTTTACAATACATGTTCTTATAGTCCTAATAGTACATAGTCTACATAGTCATAATAGTTTTATGACTATTTTTCTCATTTAAATCTGCATTTGGATCCAAGCACTGGAGTCATGACAGATTGACAATCTTGTGTGCAGCATTAAACAAATTGTATAACTCTAACTCCTGCACAACATACACTACAGTTGCCTCACATTGCAATAAGCAAAAAAAGTTCATCCACTTGCAAAACACATCTTTATATAAGATATTACATCACATCTCATATCCAAAAGGTTAGCCAAAGATTTTCACCCTTTTCAGAGTGCAAACATGATTCGCTAGCGACATTATCAGATATAGACATTACACTATATGTTGTAGATATAACGATTATGGTTATGTAAGTCCTGCAAACCTTACCTCAAAAATGAAAGACAGTAAATGAATGAATTGAAACTTTTATATTAAAATACCCAATAAACATGGATGTGAACTTAAGAGGAAAAAGGTAATGTGTGTTAAATCAGTGGTAAAAGAGCACCATGGGAGTTTAATCTTCATGACTTTGTAAGAGGCAAGTGATAAACGCTCATCTGTCAGTTCACTGCCAAAGTTATTAAAGCAGCGTTTGAGAACTTCATCTTGCTGGTCTTGTTTAATATCCTGTGTTCTTCATTACTGAGTGGTTTATCTTTCATTAAATGGAAAGCTCTGATAATTAAAACCTTTAATAAAGTGAGAGAGGTGTTCTTTCCCTAATGTTCTTTCTCTGTATCTCGTTCACTTCATCTTGCTTATGCCCGAAGACTTAGAAACATGTCTTCTCCTTTCTGGTTCTTTCCTTAATACAATTAAATGAACCTATCAAAAAAGTACATCTCCGTCTGTAGACGTTGATGAAGTCAGGCAGGTAAAAGATTCCCTAAATGCAGTCACTTTGTCATTTTCATTTGAAAAAATCTGGCAGGCCAGAAAGGCTGGTTTGCCATAAAAATGAAGTTAATATTCTAGAGAAAAAAAGCCAAAGTGGATTGTTCAAGCAAATTTATTAATATCATTACTCTGCTGTCAGCACACTCACGAAAAATGTCAGTCATAAAAGGCTTGCTCCAGTCTTACCTTCAGTTTTACCCAGAATCCATCACAGCATGAAGCAAATCATTAAATTCCAGAAAGAGCTAGCAAGCATCTTTTAATAGGAGTTGAAGAGGTTACATGACACGCACGGATTGGTGCAGGACGTGAGTGATGGACGTATAGTCTGGCCAATGACATCCACTCGGGAAGAAAATAGTGAAGTGAATGACCCATTTCCCATAATGACACACACTGGGGGAAAAAAATGGTCCATTAACTCTGCTAAACTCTATCCTTGGCTTTCCAAAGAACAGCCTAAATATACCCTGTAGAATTTAACTGGAGTGTTTTTCTCGTCTTGCTTTTAGTAAATGTAGGGATAATTTTGTGTTCAGGACATGTTTCTTACAGCAGGGTGTTACTTTAATGCTTGTAATGATTGCTACGTTTTGTTGCATTAACCAAGATTATGGATCATAAGTTTTGTTGCTAGCATGTGCAAAGGAAATTAATTTATTTCAATTAATTACAGGTTAGCTACTGTACGTGGTTAGAACATTTGCATCGCAAACTCTAGTTCAACTTTGTGTTTCCTCCACTGGTCTGAAAACATGCAATCTAGACTGATTGGCATCTCTAAATTGTTCATAGTGTGTGAATGTGCATTTGTGTATGGGTGGATGTGCCGTGCGATACGTTCACACCATGTCCAGGGTGACTCCTGCCTTGTGCCCCAAGTCTTCTGGGATAGACAAGATTTTTAATGACCCTGTGTAAAATAAGAGTGCAGAAAATGGATGGAAAAATGGATGGATGAATGGCTGGGTGGATGAATGGATGGATGTATATATGTATGACTGGATAGATAGATGGATGGATAACAGTAGAAATGGATGGGTGGATGGAAGGAAGGATAGATGGATGGATGGATGGAAGGATGGATGGATGGAAGGATGGATGAATGGATGTATGTTCCTAAGATATTCTCCACATCCAACACTGACCATGATAACATGGTTAGTAAGTGAGTGAATTAGGATTATAATATATTTAAAATGGATAAAAAATATTTTTACTAATTCTGAATAATTCTGAACAGATCCCAAACAAAGGAGGTCAAGATTCCAATACAAATTCATTATGATCACAAATAGATACTAATGCAAAGAAATGTAGGATAAAAATCGATCGAGAAAGTTAAAATAAAATCAAGCAACTTTCTTTGCATTAGAATCTATTTAGGGGCCAATATTACTTTATATTAATTTGTACTTCTGTCATTTGGTTTAAGATTCATTTAGAAGTATTCAGTATTATTTTAGTCATCAAGCTTTTCTGGATGGAAGTCAAATTAACAGGATTAGTTTGAATTAGGATTGCTTTTGATGACATCATTAATTTGGATTAGGAATCGTTTGGACACAGGTTCTAGTTCCGGTGCAAACTAGAAACTTACATTTGCCAAATTTGTATCTATTATGATCCATTTGAACTAGAATGAATTTTTGAATCAATCTAATTTGGAGTTTCATTTAATTTCTTTATATCATCAGTTTATTTTTGCTAACATTTTTGCTAACAATTAACACCAATAACACCAATTTCCAGCACACTAAAAATCCAGAAAAGCATAGAAAACAGCCTCCTCTTTTAAATAAACGACAAGATGCTGTGAATTCTGGTCAAAGCAGATCATTAAATACAATTTTTTCAGAATGCAGATCAGTCTTTAAGCAAAGCAGTCTACCAGTCTTTAAGCAAAGCAACATTGTGGATATTTTTAATTTAGATCACAGGATTGAACACTCTAGGAAATAGATTAGACAGGTCTATGGGTAACCAAAATGTCAGATTAAGAGATGAGGATTAAAGGGCGTTCAAAGCCTGAAACCAGATGAAGATTTGTCTTCTGGCATTTTCCACCTTTCATGCATCTAGTTTGATTGACAGGTGGTTTACTTGAAAGGGAGTTGGGATTTATGTCACATGTACCCTGAAATATTTTAGATTTCTTAGGGGAGCAAAAATAAATGAGACTGGCATTAAGTCAGAATAAATGTTGTGTACTGATTTATTTCCTGTAAGAAATTCGTTTTGGGGTTTTTACTAGGATTGACATGAAGAAGGGTTTTTACACATTAGGATTCAGATTTTGTAACTGGATTCCTTTGGATTAAGACACATTTGAATTTGAACCTTTTCAGACTAATCTGTTTTTTTTAAATGAGATTACAATAGAAGCTCAAAACGTTCTGCATTACTTTATAGATAAAGGCTCAGTGCTGATAACAAGACTTCTCCAAATATACAAAATCCCTGTGTGGAAAAATGTCCACCTACTTTACAGACAAGACAATTTTTATTCATGTAATTGTGGTTCTATAAGCGCTAGATAGCTGCCAGCGGCTGTCATACACTCATCTCTGGGGTCCATACAAAAGAGTCACAAAATCTTTCCATCCTCGCTTTCATTCACTTCTCACTAGGTTTATGGTGGGTCTGAGTTACAACACTCTTTTTTATATATAGAGATTGACAGCTAGATATATTGATATGCAGGACAGCAGGACTAGGGGAAGTGGTGGATGAAATGGGTAAGGCTTTAGGTTACTGATTGGAAGGTTGGAGTTCAAGATCCAGCAACACCAAACTTCCGCTGTTGGGCCCTTCAGCAAGGCCCTTAACCGTTTATGCTCCAGGGGTGCTTATAATGTCTGGCATTCCTACCTTCCTAAGTCAGGATATGCAGAGAAAGAATTGTAATGTATAATAATGTAAATAAAGGTGTAATGATTCACTCGAAGCAGGATGCACAGGCTTTAATTGGCTTTAACCCATGTGTATTTAATTGGTGGTACACGAGGCAAACAATCCAAAATGGCAGACAATGGCAGAACCAGTAAACAGGCAGAGGGTCAAACATGAATAGTCAGTCCATGTAGCAAACAAATCCAATAAATGTAATACACAAAAAAAAAAACAGGAGGGATATCCAGAGAAAAGCAATGGGTCATTCACGCTAAGCAAATGGAAAACAAGGACAAACGGCTTGGAATTGCAGTACGATCTAACAATACTTCGCTCATGCTGTAATATAGGAACGTTATAAATATATTGCATGATCCCAGAAGTAAACCAGATATAGCGCTGGAAGTGAACCTGAAGGCACAATTCTCTGTTAACGGTTCCTTCTGGTGGTTGGCAGCGGAATTCGCTGGATGTGATGTTACAAATAGCTTCTTCTTCTTTTTTAAAAGGCTATTCATAACTCACACTACTCATAACCTCCACGGGCAGTAAGAATCAGATGGAAAATGTATTCTGTTCTTTACTATTCACAGGGAGTGTAAAGAAAGGAAGTGACAAAGCAAATTACAGTACAGATCTAGGGGTAAAGGGTAAAACAGATTTTATTGAAGGCATTGTGGAATAAAGAAGGAAGGTAGAGTGAAACTGCCGGGTCAGGTCAAATATCAGAGATAATCTCAAATATTAACCCTAATCCTTATCTTAGAATTGTAAACCTTTATTCACAGTACAATTATATTTATCTCTAAATATCAACTAAAAAAACTTTTTTTTTTTTAACTTTCCAGTCTTATCTTGCAATCTTGTACGTAGTTGAGTTTTGTCTGTGTTTTAGATCTCATAACGAATTGCAAAGTTCATTCATTCATTCATTCATTTTCTACCGCTTATCCAAACTTCTCGGGTCACGGGGAGCCTGTGCCTATCTCAGGCATCAAGGCAGGATACACCCTGAATGGAGTGCCAACCCATCGCAGGGCACACAAACACTCTCATTCACTCATGCAATCACACACTACGGACAATTTTCCAGAGATGCCAATCAACCTACCATGCATGTCTTTGGACCAGGGGAGGAAACCGGAGTACCCGGAGGAAACCCATGGGGAGAACATGCAAACTCCACACACAAGGCGAGGCAGGAATCGAACCCCCAACCCTGGAGGTGTGAGGCGAATGTGCTAACCGCTAAGCCACCGTGGCAAAGTTCAAGTCCTGTATTTTGTGGCTTACTCTCAGGAAGAGCTCCATTCCTAAAAAATTTCCAGCTTGTTGTCACAGAGATGACGTTTAACACATGACAAGAACCAACTGAATTGTAATTCTGGTGAAAAAAAAAAGTGTCTTATTTTCAAAATATGTTGACATGTCCTCTATTTTACGTTATGTTTTCGCAAGTCAGCAATAACTGTCTCTTTTGGTTTCCAGTTTGAAAGATGAAGCAAGCTACTGTATAAAAGAGAATACTTTAAAAAAAGATTTAGGTTGATGGTTTAGGTCATTGTGTACACTTTCTATTTTATACCATTGTTTTTGCTAAAACCTGAATGGTACTAAAATATTTAGCTAAGCCGTTTATGATTATGTCTTTGATGCTACACAAAAGGAAAATAAATGTAATGTAATTTGATTCAGTTTAATTTAATTGTGCGTACTTAAGGCTTTTGGGATAGATTCTATTTGCATACGTGTTATTTTCTGTTTTTTTTTAATACTTAATTTTACAATAGTTTTTCTTTTTTGTGTTACTTTTTTGTCCTGCTTCTTTCAGACTCTCTTGCTACATCCATTTTTCTCTCCAGGCCAGCTGTGTCTGAGTCTGCATGTTCACCAGAACATCATTAATCATTTCAAATTATTTATGCAGATTTCCAAAAGCTCAGGTAAATCAAATAGTAATAGTTATTCAGTCATAATTCGCAAAAGGAGCCACAGGATTTTATTAAAAACATTTTGATTCAACTCTGTTTTTATCAGCATTCATTATATCATTATCCATTAATATAACATAAGCATTCACATAAACACTGGCAAATGTAGAATAGATAAAGGCAAATCCCATGTTCGCATAAAAACAGGTTATTGAATACGTCGTCATTTACCTACACAGGCAATTATCATTATTACAAACAAAAATCAAACAGAATAAAGGATGTAAATGTGAAATCTAACAGAAGAGGAAACACACTCCAATTATTTAGCTGTTTGGATGAAGGCAGAGTGGGATGATAATGACGAGCTTTAAATGCCAAATAACAAATAACGAGTATTAAATGTGGTTGTTAGAGTGAGCGCAGATTTACAGTGCTACAAATAAACATGAGGGAACAGAAGGGGTCACACAGTCCACTCACCTAACGGACACACACACTCACACTCACACAGGTAAATAGGCTGACTAACACTGTTATAACCTCTCATGCTATTGAAAACAACCACCCACACACAAGATGCAAATAATATTTAATTAACAATTAACAGATATGTTTTTTTAATATAGAAGAGAATGTCTAGATTTTACAGCAATAGAACACAACAAACCATATCTCAGCTCATTAAACTGGCAAATCCATCATGATCTATACATCTTCTTGTAGCTAAATACTTTTCTGAATAGCTTAACTGCAGTAAATGAAAAACTCATTCCCAGTGATTGATGTGCTTTAAAATGAGATGCACTGCACACTAAGATTATAAGATACCATTTGTATTTTGACCATTGGTAGTTTTCAGGTTTTCAGGTTGTTTCTCATTTTAAAGGTTCTGACATTTCTAAAGGCTACAAAGCTTCTTGATTTAATCTAGAGTATTAATAACAGAAATATGGTGCAGATATAGAAGTGGAAGAAGAAAAAAAAATGGCATAGTGTAGTGATGTCCTGGCCAGCAACTGGAATTTAAGGGTGATTTCACATATGCAATGTCCGCTCCATTTCAATTTAACCCGACACATTTATCTGCTTGGCAGCAGTTTATTTGTGGAGATGAGAACATAGCACTCACGTCTGGACCAAATCAACCGATCCAAGACTGCTCAGACTGCTCACTCTACTTCCAAGCAAACTCTAGCATGGCAATTTAGACCTTGATTCAATGCAACTGCAAGAAGTGACCCAAGGAAGTGCGACTAAGGGGGTTATTTTTTTCACAGTACGATTTTAAGATTATTACACCTCACAGTGCCATAAATGGCTTGGACTATTTCCTTCCTATACATGAAGGGACATTCGAACAGGGGTTTGTTCATATCTTGTGCTGCGTGGCTTTGTTTTGTGCTCACATGTGTTTGCCCCTCCTGATACTTATCCTCTTCCCGCCTCTGCACACCTGCCCCATGTTTCTCTAATTACCTTCCCCATTTACACCAGTTGTCTTGCGTGTATTGTTTGCTTAGACCTTGTAGTTGTGTTCTTGTATATTGCTGTTGATTCATAGTGTTTTCCTTTGTTTGTTTTTTGCATATTTTTTTTAAATAAAAGCCTGCTATCTGTCTGCTATCTCTTCATTTAGATATGTATTGTGTTCTCGTGGATGCACCTGTTTTCTGATACTCAGTGTATGAGATTATACCAAAAAAACACAGTGGAAAAAAAAAAACTGAAGTAGAAAAAAAAACTAAAAGTGATAATGCTCTCCATGTCCGTGGCCCTTTAAATAAAGATCTGTCAAGTTCCTATGTTCCTATGTTAAGATACGGAGTCACAGAAACAGAAACAATTGCTCAGTTTAATAGCATAGAAGATATATCAGGAGAAAAGTTGTATTAAAAGGCATAGAAGATGAGTTTGGAACCATTCAATGCTGAGCATAAGAGCACATTGAAAGAGACTTTCTTTCTGCTGCCATGTTTCGTGTAAATCCTGTGATTTCTTTCTCCATTGCAACTGCTATACTTGCAGCTGTCTTGCAGATTTTGCATCATTCAGTTGATGGCACTGATACAAGTTTCATATCAGCTGTCACACTCTGAGACTTAGTCACTTCCAGAACTTTGGCACTGACCGTGTTTAGTTGCAATGGCAGTAATTTTTATAAGATACACAAAACCCTTTAAACTAGCGATTTGTATTTTCTAACCATTTATTGATTGTTAAGTCTACTCTATAATTCAGGGGTATATGATCTTATCCAGAAAGGGCTGTTGGGTTGCAGGTTTTTATTCCAACAATTTAATTCTTAATAAATTTTACTTTTGGTGTCAAAACCCTAAGGCACCCTAAGATTTTTCCTTTGGCAGAAGAATTACAGCACAGTGAAATTTTTTCTTGACATATCTAGACTTTGGAGGTTGGGATCAGAGCGATGGGTCAGCCATGATACAGCACCTCTGGAGCAGTGAGGGTTAAGGGACTTGCTCAAAAGCTCAACAGTGGCTGCTAGGCAGTGCTGGGGCTTGAACCCCGCTCAAATAACCCAGAGACTTAATCGCTTGAGCAACTACTGCCAAGTTAAGGAGGTTATAATCAAAAGAGTCTATAAGTTCCTAAAATCTGGTCACTACTCCTGGCATTCTGCTCACTTAAAAACCAGATTTCTCAAGCTTGTAAACACGTCTTCCATGACTATGATGTGGATAAAACAAAAGCCATTAAACTTTCCCTGGAGTAATGGAAAATCTGGTGCTGTGGTTAGAGGTTGGGGCATGCAAACCACAAAAAACTTAATCATGTGCACTCAGCGAAAGAGAGAGAGAGAGAGAGGGATGCACTCTAGGTGCATGCTGGGAGCATTTGGATGTGTATGGGACGGTTCAAATGGAGAGGCAACTGATTGTTTTTTTTTTCTTTGGATCTTTTCCCTTTCTGCTTCACTGTGTACACCAAAAATTACTTATTTGTCACAAATATTAGATTATTTAGGTTATCTTAGGTCTCTCCCCAGGGGGAAATGTCACTTGTATCACTCCGCCACGGTATCAGGTGTGTACCTGTGCCAAGTGCGACTGTGGAGGATGTGCTGCTGGCAGTAAAAAAAAAAAGTTGGATTTAACATTTCTTCGACATTCAGGATGAAGTCAGTTGTGTCAGACAAGGCAGTGGTGGTGTTTGTCTAAGACGAAAATCTAGTTAATCGCATTGTAATCAGCAAAATAACTGATAAGTGGAGAACTCCAACCACCAGAGTCACTGTCTCTAACGTTCGTTCATAACAGTGAAATTGAACAGGGGCTCATGTGACATGGAAAGTTTGCAAGCGGTATTACAATGCAAAAAAAGTACAGTATATGGTCTATGCAAATACTGGCAGTATGAAGTGCTTTAAATGTGGGGACTTCGGGCATAGGAGCCTGGCATGTCCTCATATAGCCCAAGTTAGAGAGGAGATGGATGGGTGTTGGTGCTACTGAGCCTGTTGTTGCTGCCGGTTCTGTTGGTGATGCAGGGTCTAGTTTTTCTCCTGTTGTTGAGTTTAACAATAATGAGGTTAATCTCGAGGAAATTCATATTACAGGAGAAAATGACACTCATAATACCGATCTGATTAACAATGTTGTTCCCCCATCTAAATAAGGCTGATGAAGAATCGGCTAACTCCAGGGCTAATAATTATGTAGTAGAAATTAATGTAAACAAGGTGATGACTGATGATGATAATAATGATGATGATAAGGATAAGGTGAATGAAAAGGCTAATGTAGAATAGACAGTGTGGAACATCCCGGTGTGTCATATTGTGTTGAAATGAGCACTGATACAGAAATAAGAGATGACGATACACTCTCTGACATCTCTGTTTAGACAACAAATGACAAATATACTACAGGAAATAAATGAATGCTTAGATTTAACCTTCGGCAGAATTATAGACGTGAAGGATTTCTCCGCATACGGATAAACCGGTTAGTTATGAGGCTTTGAGTAAAAATAAAAGGTTTCGTTTAAAAGAAATAACGAATTTGAGAATAGACAAAGCAAATATCTTTCAAAAATAAAATGACTAAACCAGACTGTGTATTCCTTACCTTGTAATTTTCTGTTTCTGTCCTTCTTTTTTCTTTTTTCTCTTTATGGAGCCTTTAAGGATGGGGTCCTTAAATATAAATGGGCTAGGAACAGAAATAAGATGGCAATGGTATCAGGGCTATTTAGAATTAAAAGGCTTAACCGTTTTTTTCTGCAAGAGACACACACTTGCAGCAATAATGGATCATGGATGGGTACATTGTGGGAAGCAAAATCTATTCTAAGAACCATAGAACAAATACTAGTGCAGGTTTAGCCATTTTATTCTCCAAAAACATAAATGTTATCATCTTTCTAATTTGAAGAAACTGTAAAAGGAAGGAGTATTAATAATTGGAATAGAATTTAGAGGAATTGTTTTTGTACTAGTAACGTCTATGTACCAAACTGTGGGTCTGAGCGGTAGACGTTTTATGAATCCGAAACAACATCATAAAAAAAATTGATAATAATGTGTATTTAATTATTGGAGGGGATTGGAACTTCACTACTAATTTTTCAGTTAACAAAAATGGGGAGGAGCCTCACAATGAGTCAAGTGCAGTAATATTACAAATTATTGAAAAGTCTGATTTGATAGACGTATGGAGACGGAGGAAAACAGGCATTAAACAATATACTTGGATAAAGGTTTCTGAGGATATAGTAAGTGGTATAGTAAGTAATTAGGTTAGATATATTTTACTTGGGAAAAGTGTGGAATAATCGAATGATATGGAACGATCTTAGTCAACAGTCTTAGTCACATTTGAATTTAATATGAAAGAGAGTTTAAAAACTAGTTACTACTGACTAATGCTAAATTATTACAGGATGTTTTGTTTTGTGAAAAAACTGTTTCTTATTGGGACAGTTGGAAGATCAAGAAAGATTCCTTTGAAAATCTTGGTCAATGATCTTGGTCAATGAATTGCTAAAATATCAATTATAGTTCACAAGCTACATCACTGTTGAACGCAACAGTCAAAGTCTTGAAAGGGACATAAAACAATAATCTTTTAAACAATAATGGAATTAAAAGAAGAAAAAACTTGGATCGGTTCTAAAAGAAAGAGTAAAAGGGGCATTAATAAGGGCAAGAGTCTGCACAATCAGTAACATTGATTCTCCCAACTTTTACTTTTTTTATCCTTTAGAGGAAAATTGGACAGGAAAAGCAAATGAATGCAAATGCTTCGTCATCCTGATAGAACTGTTATATCCAATCCTGTGGAAATAAGGAATCAGGCAGCAGGAGGCTATAAAGATTTATACAGTACTGAAATTTGTGACTCTGGAAGTGCATCTGAGTTACTGTACTTCAAGAACTACCTCAGTTAGAGGATAAGTAGCGACGATCAATGGACAACCCAGTCACATTTCAAAGCTGGTATTCTTTCATTGGAACAAGAGAAAGCATTTGATCATGTTGACCATGTATATCTTTTATGTATGTTTTAAAGAACTTTGTGTTTATTGACCAACCTTTGTCTTATTTTCAATTGTTGTACTCTAAAGTTTTTGTGATTGTTAAAGCTGGGGGTGGGTTAAGTGCCATACCTGTGTTAAGGGAATTTAGACAAGGTTGTCCACTCTCTGGGCAATTATTCAATCTTGCTATTGAACCACTTTTGTGCAGGGTAAGGCAGGACCTCAGTGGAGCTCTTATGGTAGGCATAGATACTAGGATTGGGGTGTCTTTAGCAGGCTACGCTGATGTCATTGCAGTTTTCATTACAGGACAAAATGATGTACTGTAACAGCTTTAACAAAAGCCATCGAACAGTATGAGAAGGCATCATCATCATCAAAGGTGAAGTGAGGAAAAAGTGACGGACCCCCAAAACTGCCAGGTGGATCTCTAAATATGGTTATAAACAACCTGGCTGCTTCAAGCCTGTGGCAAAGAGATAAAGTCATGGGGCCAACCGAGGAACTGAGCTTCAGGATATAAAGGACAATCATGGACTTCATTTGGACTTCACTTTATCTTCCAGCAATTATAGAAGTCTTGTTTTTAAAAACATCTTAACAGCTGGCTGTTGAACCTTTCTAAGAAGAAGTATTTATCAGAGGAGTGAAATACACATCGTTTTTTAAAAAGAAGGAAAATATTTCTGTTAGACTATTTGTGTAATGAGTCAGTCTGTGTTTGGCCCTGTTTCTGCCTGCGGTCTTGCCCTGCTGTTAATTTGCTCCGCCCACTCATTTGTTGCCATGGACACTCATTGAACTCATTCATTCCCTCTCGTTTGTTGCCCTAGTTACTCATTGTCTCTGCTTTGTGATTGGTTCCTGTCTGATATATATACAGTACACTGTTTGTTCACTTCCCTGGTGCTAGTCATTCCTGTTAGTGCTGTGTTCTGCCTTGTTTTGCCCGCCTGTCTGTTTACCGTTTTTTTGTTTATTAAACACTCAAACTGCATTTGGATCCTCACTCGCCTTTGCCTCACCGTGGCAATTTGATAGGAACTGCAAAGCTAAAAAATAAGGTGCAAAAATAAAAGGTTACAACTTGGTAGTACTGAAACTGAATGAATTTGCATATTACAGCCTCAAGGATGATAAAATGTGATTTTATGGTATTTGGTGTGTGAAGTTCTATGTACAGTTGATGATGGTTTTTTCTTGCATCTCTTCTTCTGAATTCAGAGGCTTCTGGGTCTCTCAAGTTACAAAGGTTCTGAAGCCATGTGAAAAGTTTCATATCAAATGTGACTGAGTTTGTGCCCATTTTTATGTTTCAAGTAAAACCACTTCAACGTTATCAAGCCTTAATAACAGACTGACTTGTATTTGGAACGAGTTGACAGTTGAAGAAAATAAATCATTTTATATATTCTGCTATCCAATTTGTGAATGTAATCCTTTAATATTTTCATAGAGTCAATTAACTTATCAATCAATCGGTAATTCAGAATGCTCTCTCCAGACTGATATTGAGAGGTAGAAGGATAGGAAAAACACTCTGAAATACAGAGAGATGAAGATGAGGTAAAACAGAGAGATGGACAGACACAGTGGGAAAAAAAATACTGAAATGGAAAGTGGGTCAGCAGTGTTATTCACTTTTAGATAATCATCTAAAATAATAATATACCATTATGCTCTAAGCCTGAATCATCAAATTTGCCATGGGACAAATAAGCTTTTAGATATCAAACAACTTCCAACAGCAGCAGTAAAGTACAGTATATAGTCATTTTTTTCTGTGTTGTCATGAAGAATTTATATGTTTGAAAACGTATACGGTATTGTGGCTATAACTTAAGATATAGTGCAGCAATTTACCTTTTATAAACTTCCACAGGGCAAAAAATGAGATAAGACTCTTAATTCATTTGGGTAATGGTTCTGCTCAAGGCAAGTGAGAAGTTACAGTATAGCTCTGGGTTAAAACAAAATTTCAACATATTTCTCAGAAATATACTTTCACCACAATTTACAATATTTCATTCTTTTTTTTTTATGCAGCTGAAGTACCCCAGATCGAGCCATTTTTTATTGGATATGCAACACGTAGATGGCTAAATTTATATAATGCATTTAAAGGAATATTCAGCTTACAGGCATAACCATTTTTGGCCACTTTTCTTCTATGATTCTTTTGTCATGTTTTATCAATAAACAGCACCATTGTTTTCTACCTTTCTTGTTAAGTCTTTAGTGGTATCAGGGGCATGGTCTAGCATCAGCTGCAGACGGATCGGTGGCAGGATGAACCAAAAGGTACAATGCGACGATTCTCACTTGTGTGTAATCACGGCAAATTTACTCATGTGTGAATTGTTTGTCCTTTAGGGAGGCCGTGAACCAGAGAGGAAGAGTTGAACTCAGTGTTTGTGTTTGTGCATGAGAGTGAGAAAACACTGAAAAGCGATTGCAGAATAAATTAAAACTAAAAGAAGCACAAAGCTTTATCAATCTCCCAAGTCTTCCTTTCCACCCACACATGCCAGGGTTCTTCATTTTGTTTTCTAGGTCTTGATAAAGTTAACAAAAATGTTCCACAAATAAAAGAGCTTCAAGTTTAAAAGATAAAATGATGCCTTTTTCTGTAGTATTAATCTAAAGAAATCTGACACAAATCTGTATTTTAAGAGTTTGGTGAACACACAAGCAAACGTGTTAATCAGAGGGTAAACTGGAAGCTATACACACACCTTAGGAAACTGACTAGGAAAAAAGGGAAGACAAGAAAACAAGAAATTTGTGCAAAAACTCAAGGATTCAATCCATCCAAATGAACAAAAAAAATTGTTTCAAGCTCACAGAAAGAGATCACACTGTTCATACGGTATTAATTTAAGACATGCTAACATTTTAACCTCTGGGATGTTTATTTCATATTTAGTTCAAAGTAAAACCTTTCTGTTTAGGCAACGTCCACTCGATGGTTAAATCAGAATACAGTTACACATTCGGATATTTGGGCCATGAAACCAGATAGTTTACATATTTTATTTGGTAAAGTATGTTTAGTTATAAGTTAAACTGTTACTACTTAATGTGTTGTAATTAATGTAAAACAACAACAACAATGCAATCCTTATAAGCAACATGTCCATTAGTCTGGTCCTTAATAACCATTTAGCATGTTGTGTTATTGTTTTTTTTTCTCCACAATTTAGTTACAGATTCTGGACAATTTTTCACAGAAATCAAAAAGACTTGGCCTTTAATTATTTTGTTTGGGTCGTACCCAAGACCTAGAGAACTGAAGCTAGAATACTAGCTATGCAGATGTGTAAATAACTGTGCATCTTGTGATCACATATCAGTTCTTATTCATAATATTGACTATAACCCCATGACGTTGTTAAAGTTTATAGCTCCGGTCGTATAAAACCTGAAATTGACTGCAGTTCTCTTCCCTATATAGGCTTATGATGGATCATTGTGTGCTGTATTTTTTATTAGAAAAATAACACCAAGATTGTTTTAAAACACTACAGGATTTATTACACTTTACTTACTGTGAATAGCTTAACATACGCAAGGAGCAGTTTGCTGTCTTTAAAGGATATTATTCACACACACACACACACACACACACACACACACACACACACACACACACACACACACACACACACACACACACAAATGAAACAACACCATAAATCCATAAATGTCAGAACACTGTCCATTTGTAATATTAAATTTGCTTCATAAATGAACTGGTTTACTTCGAATAATTCTTATTTATTTATTTATTTATTTATTTATTTATTTATTTGTTTGTTTATTTATTTATTTATTTATTTACACCACCACCACCACCACCCATTGTGCTTGGAGAAAATTAATTGTTAATAATATTTTAAATCATTTTTAATACTTTTTTTTATATTTATATACATTTTTGCTTCATCTGATTTCCAGGTGAAGTGGATTTCTAATAAGTGATTTTTTTTTTTACTTGGCCAGTAAAGCTAATACTCGTGTTTTCTGTACATTTCTCTTCTGGAAAATGTTGAGTACATAGTACATGGTCATACTTTTGTCCTTGTAGACTGCTATTTTGAGCTTTTTGTTCCCCACAGTTCATATGATTTTCCGTTATCAGTTTCTGAGACCACCCTTGGATTAGCCAGTGTCACAAACTGCCGAAGCTTACTTTTCTATCACACTGGTGGGTTGGTTGGTTGGTTTTATACATATTTTGTAACTGCCAGAATCAATAAAGCCACTGCAATATTTGTATGTATTTAGCAATCAATATAAGTGTACAATATGGTAGGATTTAGAACCGTAGAGGAGTTTTCCTTTTGAACCTTGTAAAAGAGCATATGAGAGTAGGGAGCAAGCCATGCATTCACTTACACACACTGCATTCACACACTCATTTACACTTAGTGCCAGTTCACTATAGAGTTGCCAGTCCAAAAAACTGAAGAACATGCACAAAACTTCCACACAAACTGTAAGCCAAGCTCAGAGTCAAAGCCTGGGTGTCAAGTTACTGAGTGAGTTACTCAGACAGTTCCTTTCTTGACCACCAGGGGTCAGGTGATTTATTTATCGCTCACTGTTATTTACATTTACAGCATTTGGCAGACGCCCTTATCCAGAGCGACGTACATAAGTGCTTAAATCTCTAACACTGAATACATTAATGCTGGTTCACTAGGTTACATACTTAAGATACCATGAGTTTAAAACATTTGTTCAAAGTTACAATGAAAAAGTGTCAAAGGTTTTTTTTTTTTTTTTTTTTTAATGCAAAGGATAAGGAAAGAAGTGCTAGTTGAAGTGCTTCCTGAATAAGTAGGTCTTCAACCGCCGCTTGAAAATAGCCAGTGACTCAGCTGTCCGGACCTCTATGGGAAGTTCATTCCACCACCTTGGTGCCAAAACAGAGAAGAGTCTTGTAGTATACTTGCCTCTTACCCTGAGAGATGGTGGAACCAGTCGAGCAGTGCTGGTATATCGGAGTTTGCGGGGTGCAGTGCGAGGAGTGATGAGGGCTTTGAGGTAAGAGGGAGCTGGTCCATTTTTGGCTTTGTAGGCCAGCATCAGTGTTTTGAATCGGATGCGTGCAGCTACCGGAAGCCAGTGGAGGGATCGCAGCAGCGGGGTGGTATGTGAGAATATATTATATAAGTTATATAAGTCTGTCACTTAGTCCCTGTTATTGCCAGTCAGTGAAGTGAAATGGGTATTTGTATTTGAGCGTAATTTTATGTGCTAGCTAAAGGCCCAGACGCTGTGTTTTTATGCATAATTATGTTCTGTTCATGTTATTCAATTTTCCAGGCTATAGTCATGTTTTGTTAAGTTATGTTTTATATAAGTTATGTTATTCTTCATTTATGTTAAGGAAAGTTGTGCATGCACTGAATCCTTGCTTTTGGCTTTGATCTGCTAATTGCGGAGATTGAGGTTACCATGGATATCCAGGTTGGATCCATGCTTCCGGCTGCGTCGGACACACGTTGCACTGGGGATATAAAGTGACAAGCTAACATGTGCCACCATGTTGCCTATCATTTGATGTTCTATAGTTTTCTCTGAAATACAGCTTTAAAAGATATGTCACAATGCATTTTAAAAATGTAGAAATATACTGTATGTACATAAAATTATGTGAACCTGTGAGGACGTGATAGAGGCCAGAGTCTGGGAAAATACAGGGATTTGGTTGAGAAAACACATTACATTAGGATCTAAGTCAGGGCTGAGAAACATCTAGCTTCTGGGCTAATTCTAGCTTAATGAAAGTTCTAATCTGGCCCATCATTTGAATTTCAAAACTGTGGTGAAAATGTAAATAAAAATCATCTTGTTTACCATAACTGAATTAAAAAAAAGAACAAAAACCTTTCCACTAAGGGGCAAAATATAGTAATAAACTCAAGCTAATTCCACATTAGCACATAATGATATATGTAAATTTATGACATTCCAATAAAATATTTGGAAAATTTGAAAACTGATTCAAGGCATTGATACTGGGTATCAATGGTACTTGGTAGAAAAAAAACAATGTCTGACATGGAAAAGCTCAATAGAATGGTCACTCAGCTCGAAATTCCCAATCTGGGACTCAACCCAATATTGATCTAACTGGAGTTTTCTGCCTTAAACACATCTGACATCACAACAGTACTGACATCACGACAGTACTGCAGTTCATGGTGAATAGTAAACATATTGCCTTTTCCTCATTTACCTCAAAACCCAATCTCTTTTATGTATTTGATTTGGGTAATTAAGTAAGGCCCTTAACCTTCCCTGCTCTAGGGATGCTGTATTATAGCTGCACTCTGACCCCAACCTCCTCAGTTTGGGATATGCGAAGAAAAGGATTCCATGTGATATAGATATAGTTTTTATAGCTTTGGACGTTTAGATTTGCAACATATTTCTACATATTTCAGGCCAGTTCTATTAACAAGGAAAAAAGATTTATAAGCAAATGAACAAGACACATCTATTGCATGTCATTTCTAACTGATAATCATACAAAATAATATATGATATGTTTTTGGAGATGAAGCACTGGAACATTTTAGACCGGAAATTTTCATATTACCATTACAATAGATCAGTGGATTGTGGCATTAGCTAACATTTGCACTAGCAGTGATGTCTACCTCTACCTTTTTAAACACACACACCCCATAAACTCACTTAAGGACCTCACATATTGTCTCCTACACATACATCTCACATAAGCATTTTCACGGACCATTTGCTTTCCCTTGAACTTTTGCAGTGATGATGATGATGATGATGATGATGATCTTGGCTCAGGCACATTACAATAATTTCACTGTCCACTCAGCGCTATCACTGGAGTGTGTCAGGAAGGAGAAAGAGTACTTTATATCTGAGGCCACACATACTGCCATCACTTACTAGAGAGGAGGGAATGAAAATAGTTTTTATTAATTCTGCAGCTCTTGACTTTTTGCTGCTTGAGCACATTACCACGTTACTGTTGACCTTCAAAGCTGTTCAGTCCTCACCCAATGGCTGATACTTTAGATCATCTTACTTGTTCTGTTCAGATATATTGTTCACAGCATATAAACACACACACACACACACACACACACACACACACACACACACACACACACACACACACACACACACACACACACACACACACACACACACACACTCAATCATTTACCACAAGTCTTTTTGCCATTAGCACATTAGCATCGACCTGTGCCTCAGATCAGCTTTCTTCACACGACTTTAGTGTGACAACCTGCACATCCCTCACCACACAACCAGCTGACTGTCAGAAACTCCTTGTTGGCTCTATATTTTTCTCTCTTCTAACTCTTCTATCCATCATTCAAGCTTCCCTGGCACAAGATCTACCACAGCCAGAGCTTCAGAGGCAGAAATAATCAAAGGAAAGGTGTTTACATTAGATCCTTAATCCATTACAATATGTATATTTTAAATATATTCTGTATATTTTTATATATTATATTTATAAAAAAAAAAGAATTCAAAAAGCATATCAGCGTTTATTATTTGTGTACAGCCATGTATGCTGTTAAATACAAATTCTGCTACATAGCTATTTGAAAATTGCATTTATTTATTTAGTTAGTGCTGTCATATTTGTCTTCTATAAAATGCTCCAAAGCCTTGAACAAAAACAATGCTCACCTCATTACCTAATAGCCACATTGTGTTAGGACTGGTTATGGACTCACAACCCAAAAATCTCTTTGCCAGGAGAGGAAACCGTGTTAATTTTTTTTCACTCTGTTATCACTTCAGCAAGGCTAAGGCATGGCTTCTCATAGGCACATATCCTATTGATTTGCTGTCTCGTACTGCACCCTCTAGGTCAAACATTTATCCTTTGTCCCCTTCTGAGTAAAAGTCCTGGTCGATATAGTGGACCTTCTCAAACAAGGCACAGATTTATATGAAGGAGCCTTAATTTTCGCAATGACTACCACTATGTTAATTATATCATACTTGTAACCCATTGCCCATTTCTTCTGCTCTTGAGAACTGGGAATCAGCTGCCATAGTCGAAAAATTAGACCTCCAATTAGACCTGCCTCCAGTCTGATCCAGATTCAAGAGGACGACGAACGTTTGCTCACTATGAATGTTTAGTAATGTACGGTTGCCGAGAAATGCAAAACAAATTAACAAATCCGAAAACACATTAACAAATCCGAAAACACATTAACAAATCCAAAAACAAATTAACAAATCCGAAAACACAACGACAATTCAGACAACCCGGAAGAGGTTGGTATAGTTTGTGATGGAACACGTACCGAACATTGGACAAGACACCGGTCACTCAAGGTATACAGGCAGTACAACAGTCTGCCGCAGGGAAAAGTTGGAATGTGTGTAAAAGTGTACAAAAGGTATTGTCCTTACTGTGGATTGCTGTGGATTAATTTTGTTATTTTCTTATATTTAAACAGAGAACTTTACACATTACACATAAGATTCCATACCTGTACTGTATATCTTGAGTGACAGGTGTCTTGTCTAATGAACGGTAAGTTTCCATTCACAAACTATACCTACCGTTTCCGGGTTGTCTGAATTGTTGTTGTGTTTTTGAATTTGTTAATGTGTTTTCGGATTTGTTAATGTATTTTGCACTTCTCGGCCACCGTAGTAATGCCATTCAGCCTGGTCAACAAATTCAAATTCAAAATTCAAATTCAAATTTTATTTGTCACGTTCATAAACATGCATGGTATGACATAGTGAAATATGTTTTACAACTGTTCCTTTTAGTGAAAAGAGAATGTGCAATAAAAGGATATATAAGGAAAGAGAAAATAAACAATAAACATAGATCTATGAATCTTAAATAAATGAGGATAAATACAAAAATACAAAAGTAAGAATAAAAACAGATCTGTAGGGTGTGCACTGAATGGGGTGGGAATGCGGATAGATATGTTGTATATCATTTGTGTTGTATATAATTTAAATGTGTTGATACATGATATGATAAAGTGTCCAGTGCGAAAAGAGTTCCAAAGAAATATGTGCAATATGCAATGTACAGTATGGTGTGCAAAGGGGTCATGGTGTGTTAAAGTGACCAGTGTGAAGTAATGTGTGCAGTGTGCAATGTACAGTATGGTGTGCGAAAAGTTCCAGCTACTTGTAAATGTTCTTTTTACTGTAGATATACAGTATGCAACGTTTTAAATTATATACGGTATTTAGTTAATTGTTCATATTCACTGTTCTACAAATAAGGATGCCTCACCATATAATTTCTTGTTAACATTTACTGTATCTTAGAGAATGCAGTGTTACTGTTGGTGTGATATTCTTGCTTACATATACCTATTAATACTTGGGCAGGAGAATGTTTGTGCTTTCATGGTGCCCAGTGATTCAGGGTGTATTCATTCATCATGCCCAGTGTTTACATTTACATTTATATTCACGGCATTTGGCAAACGCACTTTGGCAAACGCATCCATAGCGACGTACAAAAGTGCTTTGAAGTCTCTATCAATGAATACATTAACACTGGTTCACTAGGATCTCTGGAAAATTGTCCGTAGTGTGTGAGTGCGTGAGTAAATGAGTGTGTGTGCCCTGCGATGGGTTGGCATTCCATCCAGGGTGTATCCTGCCTTTATGCCCGATGACGCCTGAGATAGGCACAGGCTCCCCGTGACCCGAGGTAGATCGGATAAGCGGTAGAAAATGAGTGAGTGAGAGTAGTTCACTAGGTTACAGACTTAGGATTCCATCAAAGATAACTCTTTTCAAAGCTGTTTTTTTTTAATATACATATAAAACAATCACAGAAAATAAGTGCTAGTTTAAGTTTTTCAGGAAGAGGTAGGTTTCACCTGTCAATTGAAGATGGCCAGCTGTTCAGATATCTAGAAGGATTCATTCCACCACCTTGGTGCCAGAACACAAATGAGTCTTACTGTATGCCAACCTCTTACCTGAGAGACTTTCTAAGGTTTAAGAGATGGTCGTTTGTTTGAAAGACATTGTCAGTCATAATCTTAGAGTGATGGATTTCAAAGCATACTATAGTCAGTTTTAAGATTTTAAAGATATTAAGGGGTGCTGTTAATTGTACTTCAATTCCTTTCCTTTTTCTGGTCAATACTACAGCTTGAATTTGACTACAGGCATTCCAACATATGTTGATCATAACCATGTGCAGTCACAGACAGTGTGAGGAAATAAAGACCTAAAGTGGACGAGCTATACCAGTTTGGGTGAAGTACATGTCTATATAGGGTAGGCATTCAAAAATTAACCAGATTCCCTGAAAGTACATATTTTTCATGGAACAACATTTTTTTTAAATTTCATTTCTCCTGCCAGTCAGTTCGTGAGATCAGATGATTATAAACCTCCTTGCCTTTATTGAAAATGAGACAATGAGACGTGACTCTTCTGATTGAAAAACAAACTTGCGACCTGGGATTCAAACTCACACAAACTTAACCAATAGGCTGTGTCCCCCACATGTAGATTCTGTATATATATGCCCATCTTTGTCCGTTTGGCTGCACCGGGCCATATAGTGGATTTGAATTTGCACTTAATCTTTCAAAATCTCCCAGTCCAGAGGGATGGTTTCCATTTAGAAATTTTGGACAGGGTGTAATATGCCAAGAAGGCCCTACATCCAAAAGATCCTAGCTGCCTGGTTTACTACACACACTTTAAGAAAGAAAAAAAAATAAAAGAACTGAACCATTGCCTAAAACTATTTTCATTGTAGTCTAAATGTTTTCAGAGAAGAAAACAAGAACAGGAGGACAGAATAATATTTCCAGCTGTGCATTCAATACCTTTGCTTCAAACAGGAAACATGCCTTTTCATGTTTTTGTTTTCTTTCTTTTTCAATCTAAATATATTATATTATTTGAAATTGTTTTTAATTTGCTGAAGACTGAAAGTTACATTGATACAATGTGAGTGCATGGATAAAAGACAGAAGAGTGTTAATCATATCTTAAGAAATCTGGAGGACGATCAGTCACCCAAAAAACATTTGCAGTAGTACATTCTGGACATGTGAAAACAATTTATCCTGAGAGAATTTGCTACAGACTCTCAGGACATCAATACAATTTGTATTGCGGCAAGTTCAACGATACGGAAACCGTAGAGCAGATTTACTACCTCAAAATCCCTTAAAAACGGAGTCAGTTTCTGTTGCAATGAGAGTGACAGAGAGAGGTGAGATCAAATACATCAAATCCCATTTAGAGTCCATCTCACTGTCCCAGAGAATAGACATTGCCAGGTGGCAAGCTGAATAGTCTGAGATGTTTTCCCTCCTGCCTGGGCACACTGACCTCACCAGAACACCACAGCTGTTGATGACAAATTAGGAAAATGATGAGTTCTGAGTAATAGAGAAGCCATGCAGCGATTGTCCAATTGTACATGTGTCTCTTGTGGTCCAGTTCCCTCTGGACTTCCACAGTACACAATACAGTTTCAAAATCTCAAGCTTATCCAGTGCCTCTTATTTGTTCCTAGTTCAGCTGTGCACGACTGAGAAAAAAAAATAGAGAAAAAAATGTCTTCTCCAACCAATGTAGTTACACAAATTTGTTACTTCACTCTGCTGTTCAGGGTTTCTGGAGTTCTGGCTATATTTCATCATCTAATGAAGTGTGTGCTACAGACCCATGGTGCATATAACATTTGAGCCAATACATAATTTCTTTTTGAACTGTACTAGAATTTTATTTTATTTTTTTATATATCATGTACTGACAGACTTTTTTTTTTTGCACAGAGGTAATGTGACCATAGGCTACAAAATCAGTGAAATAAATATTTAAAAAAAAAGAAAGAAAAGAAAAAAATCATGTGTGTGAAAATTAGTATGTTCTTTTACTGTTGTATAGTAAATAAAATAGTTTAATAATGTAAAAGCATCATGTGCTTTCCTGTAAAGTGCTCCTTTAAAGCACTCAGTTATCCACAGATTTGACCACTTTACTCTACTTATGCAAATATTTTTCTTATTTCACATCCCCCCCTTTTTTTAATGTTTGCTGCATATTTGAAATGATGTATCAGGAGGACCAATGCGGGTTTCGTCCTGGTCGTGGAACACTGGACCATCTCTATACCCTCACCAGGTTGCTGGAGGGTTCATGGGAGTTTGCCCAACCAGTCCACATGTGTTTTGTGGATCTGGAGAAGGCATTTGACTGTGTCCCTCGTGATGGCCTGTGGGGGGTGCTCTGGGAGTATGGGGTCCGGGGCCCTCTGTTAAGGGCTGTCCGGTCCCTATATGACCGGTAGCAGGAGTTTGGTTCGCATTGCCGGGTTTAAGTCAAACTTGTTCCCGGTGCATGTTGGACTCCAACAGGGCTGCCCTTTGTCACCGGTCCTGTTCATTATTTATATGGACAGGATTTCTAGGCGCAGTCGGGGGCCGGAGGGAGTCAGCTTTGGGGACCACAGGATTTCGTCTCTGCTTTTTGCAGATGATGTTGTCCTGTTGGCTTCTTCAAATCAGGACCTTCAGCATGCACTGGGACGGTTTGCAGCCGAGTGTGAAGCGGCGGGGATGAGAATCTGCACCTCCAAGTCCGAGGCCATGGTTCTCAGCCGGAAAAGGGTGGCTTGCCCTCTTCAGGTTGGTGGAGAGTTCCTGCCTCAAGTGGAGGAGTTTAAGTATCTTGGGGTCCTGTTCACGAGTGAGGGAAGGATGGAGCGGGAGATCGACAGGCGGATCGGTGTATCTTCTGCAGTGATGCGGTCGATATACCGATCTGTTGTGGTGAAGAAAGAGCTGAGCCGCAAGGCGAAGCTCTCTATTTACCAGTCGATCTATGTTCCTACCCTCACCTATGGCCATGAGCTTTGGGTCATGACCGAAAGGACAAGATCCCGGATACAGGCGGCCGAAATGAGTTTCCTCCGCAGAGTGGCTGGGCGCACCCTTAGAGATAGGGTGAGGAGCTCAGTCACTCGGGAGGAGCTCAGAGTAGAGCCGCTGCTCCTCCACATTGAGAGGGGTCAGCTGCGGTGGCTCGGGCATCTGTTTCGGATGCCTCCTGGACGCCTCCCTGGGGAGGTGTTCCGGGCATGTCCAACCGGGAGGAGGCCCCGGGGAAGACCTAGGACACGCTGGAGGGACTATGTCTCTCGGCTGGCCTGGGAACGCCTCGGTATTCCCCCGGAAGAGTTGGAGGTAGTGTCTGGGGAGAGGGAAGTCTGGGCATCCCTGCTTAGACTGCTGCCCCCGCGACCTGGCCCCGGATAAGCGGTAGAAAATGGATGGATGGATCAGACATGTATATTTATATATGCTCTATAGGTTTTGGTTCATATAGTACATGTATATGGTACAGTATATGTTTTTTTTTAAAGGAAGTTAACTTCTTTTGAGCTCATTGCATAAAGAGTTTGATAAATTGTGTGCTGTTCTTTTTTTATTACCATCTGATAATGTGGTGTTGTGCTACGATAGATGGAAATACTGGTGGAAACTTAATCTTCATGAATATTACTGAGTCTTGGGTAGAGTAAAGGAAAACCAAAAAATAGAGGAAATTGATGGAATAAATGAGCAAGAAGTAAAATAGGCTGTAATATTATTATATGATTACTATTGTTACAATTGCCATGCACGGTTCTGCCATCTAGTAGATATTATAACATTTGAGTTACTAGAAAGGTTATTTATGTTAAATGTAATTTATTTGGTTAATCATGGTCATGTGACGAACAGTAATTGGTATGAACAGCTAGCATGGGCGCTATAAAAGGACATGCAGGAGAAAACGCATGCCAATTTTATTCGAAAAGAGACTGAGATCAAATTAGAGAAGGAGAACATGAGGAAAAAAGCAGCTGGTCCTATAGCTAAGGCTAAAGAACTTCAAAAGGCTGCACAGCTTATTATTGAGGAATGTAGCTTATTTTCTAGCCAAGACATAGAACCCCCTGTAGAACTTTCAGTGTGTGGTGCATCAGTGAAAATAACAGAATCCTATTATTCCAGCAGTGAACATAAGGTCTCTAATGATCGAGATGTATTTGAATCAGAATTTTAACAGTTCTGACTGGGGCATTCCCTCAACTTCTCTCAGACATCAGAAATGTATTAATGACTCAAATAAAGCATATTTCCTAAATGTGTGGGGCAGTGGAAGGTTGGGGTTCAAGCCCTAGCACTGCCAGGCTTTCCACTGTTGGGCCCCATAGTAAGGCCCTTAACCCTCTATGCTCCTAAGTGCTGCATCATGTCTAACAAAGTTCTCAGACCCCAAAATTCCAAAGCTGGAGTATGTGAAGGAAGATATTCACTTTGCTGTAATGTACAGTATATGTGACAAAAATGAGCTTCTTCCTCTAAAAATGTAGATCATCCACACAGATGATAACTTTTGATTATAAGTTTTTTCTACAATCCCATACATTCCTCTCTGACTTTCAAAAGCCAGAAAAAGCCTTCATTTGTCACATACTGTATACGTTATAGCACAGTGAAATACTTTTCTTCACTTATCCCAGCGTGTTATGATCAGAGCACCAGGGCAGCCATTATACAGTGCTCCTAAAGCACAGACAGTGGTTCTTTCGTAGTGCTTTGGTCACAAATACCCCTAAACCCCTGATCAATAACTTTTTGAGCCACAACTGCCCCAACAGGCATAAATGATCCATCTATTCATTGTGGCCTTGTAGGCAGCAACCTACTGGGTATTTTCATTCCAAAATAGTGTCCTACTGTACCTATTGCCCAGACATTGTGAAAATTGGCTGACTTCACGTGTCTCAGAGGAAGACTAAATTGGAGAGGAAAAAAAAGATCAAACCTTATATGTAGTGAAGAACTTGACCTTAAAAAGATGGCTCAGCTGCTAGTCACCAGACCATGAGAAGGAGTAGGGATGTCAGTATCTAATATCCAGATGTTGAACAGCTGGAAAGCATCGGAAGAAGCATATAAAAAGTGGCTCATATAAAGTAGTGGAAAGACCTCTTTTTGTCAAGTTAGGGATCTGTTGTAAAGAACATGATGCCCTAAGATTAAAGAAACTACGTCCTTACCTGCGTTAATCTCAGCCTGCTATAGGCCACTTGGAAGGGCTTAGAAGAGTTAATTCTATTGGGGAAAAACAGGCCTATAATTCGTAAGAGAAAACAATCCATCATATCTTCCACTACTAACTGAAGTAAAAGGTTTCATTCCCAAAGTGAAATGAGTGAGAGGAGCACAAGGTAGAAATGAAACAAACTTCAGTCTGAGTTCTTTCACAACAGGCCACACAAACTAATTAAAAGACTAAAACGGAGAAAGGTTACTCCGTCCCCACTCAGAACAGTCATCTCAACAATGGTCAAATCTCCAATATGTTGTTCTGTTGACTAGACTATTGTTGAAAAGAGAGATCCCTCTGCATAAGTAAATAAAATACAACCTCTATTGCATTGCGGGGGCCTCAGAGAAAAAGGATGTGAAGGATACTCATGGCCATACCATTCTCAGAACATGCAATTTCATCTGATCTCATGAAGGATGTGAAGGACTTTGTTCTATTTGAATGATGGCCTTAATTGAACGCCAACTGTGAAAAAGGCAAAAGAGAATTCAACAGAGGCTTGTGTGAGAGAAAAAAACAGCTCGCAAGCTTCAACTTAAGGTCCCAAAAATTTATATTCAACAGTCCAGAGGTGATGGTTGAGTTACTAAGTCAGTAGACGTGCTATTTAAAAGGGTCTAGACTTCAGTTCAAATCTCAGGAGTGACACCTTTATATTCTGTATTGCATCAGGTAATGAGCCCTTTACATACTGATATGATTGCCTCACCCAAGAGAATTCAGGAAAAGTTCTTCTTTATGGAATAGTAAAGTGGTGACACAACAAGTAGTCATGAAGTCAACAAAGCCACAACTTTGTGCCAGTAGCCATCTAAATATGCCTCTTTATCAATGCATGTTTCATATTTGGAGGGATCTAACTGGCCTTTTCATTTTTTTTTTAATCTTAAAAAAGCCCTACAGGTGAACAACTGCGTAATCTCTCTGACAACACCATTTTATCCACTTCCTGTTTGTGTAACAGTTCTCATCACAGAAACATCTCTTATGAATTATACCCTGTTTGATCCTATTACATTCTTCCCACAACCACAGCATGCAAGGAAGTGCTTGTAAATGGTGTCACTGTTGTGTCAAATAACACACTTGATGGGGCTTCTCTAAATAAAGACTGTAGTAATTAAATCTGCACAATAACATGGTATACATAAATACTTTAACTTGCATAACATGAAGGAGATATATTAAGACAAGTAGGCTCAAATCCCATTAATGTCCAGGATGTGTTTTTTTCAGAGTGGTTTGGAGACAGAGGATAAGTCTTAGTCAGCTTCTTTGTTCAGTAGTCAGGGCACTGATCAGGGAGTCAGCCATTTTGAGGAATGTCTCTTTCTCTTTCTCTCTCTCGAACTCTGTGTCACTAAATATTTCCAAATATTACTGGAACGTTTGCCTCCTACAAAAATCTAACAATTCAGTTCCTAAACCTGGAATCATCAATGCTCACTACATTTCGTTACCGGAAATGATGTCATATTTTCTGAAGCCATTCAGCTCAAAATAAAAATAGCGGACAAACTCTTAGCCACGTTCCTCTACAATTGTACATAGATTGTTATTGTTGTTGTAGCTCTCTATTGTTATCAGTGTCCCAAGATTTAGTGAGCTGATTAAGTTGAACTACGGAGCTGATTAAGTTTCACCCACACTCATGTTTCCCCTATAAAACTGGAGGAAAATGTGAAAATTCGCATTTTAAGGCATTTCTGTGCCTAAGTATAGCATCAAGGCCATGTATTCACTGAAGGAGCTATCAGGAATGCAGGCTTCTGGATTGTTAGAGTGTCAAGTGTATCATCTGCCAAGCTGGAGCTGCAGGGAAGAGCAGTGGAAGAAAGGCTGGCTTAACTTCCTCATGACTGCCTTAGCACAAACCCAATCTTCACCTACAGTATATTGGCTTCAATGTTTTTGGACCATGGCTGGTCAGTTCCCCACCACTCATGAGATGAACTGCCAAACAGTAAGCAATGGTCTGTGATATTAACCTCTCTAAGCATTCAAGCAATGCACTTTGAAATAATTGAGTCTCTTGGCACATCCAGCTTTATTCATGTTCTGTGCCACTTCTTTGCCTTAAGAGATCCTGGGGAGCAGCTTTGATTTCAGAACAAACTTTTTAAAGTACTTGCATGGAGCAGAATATGATTTCAGTTGACTGATGAATATTACACTATAGTCTCATTCTGACAAGTTAACTCATTATCTCTTGTCAACATTTGCACCAGAGATTTCTATGTCTTGTCAACTAGACTCAACTACCATCTTTCATCCAGCTTTGTTACTGACTCCAAAAGTGGTACCCATTCTCCTCCATGAGGAAGGCACAAACTGCTAAGCCAAATGTAAAGCAATGCGTCTTATGATAGACAGCAGGGTGAAAAAAATAAATAAAAAAGATATGTCACTTAGCTCTGGTCACTAGGTGTTCCCTAGTAATTATAGTGGAATAATTGAACTTTGAGCTCTTCCTATGTCCTGTGGTTGTCCTGTTATAAGTGATAGTGTTTATGCCATCCCATAGACATTGGGTTTGATGGTGAGTGTAGCAGTTCTAGTAGATATTATTAACCATTTTGTTAATGAAAAACTAAACTCTATTAAAGAATCATTTGGTGAATCAGAGTCACGTGGTGTAGAGGAAAGGGTACAGCAGCAGGTTTATGAGGCAGATGGTTGGGTTCCTAGTATATTCATACTGCAGCTCACAAATGGGACAGATTAACTATCATTAAAAGCACAGAAAAAGAAAGAGAATAAAGAAATTATCTTTTGATTATTATGCAGTTTAAAGGACTTTCATGCAGAGACAAAGTGTGTGTGTGTGTGTGTGTGTGTGTGTGTGTGTGTGTGTGTGTGTGTGTGTGTGTGTGTGTGTGTGTGTGTGTGTGTGAGAGAGAGAGAGAGAGAGAGAGAGAGAGAGAGAGAGAGAGAGAGAGAGAGAGAGAGAGAGAGAGAGACTAAGAACACAACAAAGGTTATTGGAACAAACTTGTCAATATCCACTTTTCCACTCTTTGGGTTTTAATTACCTCAGGAAGTGGAAGATAAAAAAGAGTTAACACACGCAAACAGAACATCTGCTAGAGAGATCCCAATCCTGTCAAAAAATGCCTCAAAGGTCTCCATGCTCATGGAGGGGTGAAATGAACAAGCAACATCATAAGCACTACTGGACACTCACCATTTACTGCTAAATCAAATGGGAAACATACAGGATGGACATAGATGGGAGATATAGATTAGAACAACAGTAAAGCAGCTGCTGCTAGAGCCTGAATTACAGTATACAACTAGGAGACTATGTACTGAGAGTCTTTCACTAAGAGTCTATAAATGTTGTACTGCACATTTTCAAGAACTATTTTTTATAAGCAATATTGCATAAGGCAAAATTGAAGCTGTATGATTTTATGCATTGTGCTGTAGACATGTGATTGAGTGATTGGATAAATGCATAGCCGGTGTCCAGGTGTTGGTGGATTAAAGTAGACACTATACGTTATATACAAGAAAAATATATGGCGTCACATACATGAAGAAGAAGGATGCATTAAAAGGATATTGAGATAGAGTTAACGGTTATAAAGTTCTACATAATTCTCAAACATGTAAGAATCACCTCCTTGTTATGATAGCATGGAGTAAAATGCATTATAACAAATATATATTCTATAATATCACTTACAGGGAATGTACTACATTGCATTTACATATTCTATGTTTTATTCTTAGCCTGGTGAACAGATTGAGAAACAAGGAAATTAGATTGAAAATAAAAGCGTGTGTAAAAGACATCTATTCAATTTATCGGTCAGTTACAACTGCTGCCATGGATAGCAAATTGGTTTAAAAAACAAAGATGAACAAGGCTTTGTTTAGCTAAGGATTTATTGTGTATATTAAGAGATAATTGTGCTTTCAACTATTCAGGCACACCGTGTCGATACAGCTTCCCCAGCATAGTTAATTGGACACAAAGTATTCATAAACATCTTATGTCCTTCATACACCACAGCTAAGAGTTATACCTCAAAGCATTACAGATTGATTCAGGTTTTAACATGATTGATAAAAGCAGGCTAGAAGCAGTAATTAGTGAGAGAGAGAGTGAGAGAGAGAGAAAGAGAGAGAGAGAGAGAGAGAGAGAGAGAGAGAGAGAGACTTTGACTTTTAACATCCTTTATTTGCACAAGTCATATATAGTAGAAATCAGAGTTAACAAACAAACAAACAAACAAACAAGCAAACAAATAAACAAACAAATAAATAGACAAATAAATACAGAAAAATAAATTATATGAACTGGGTTAAAACATGACCGATGATTAATTTATTACTGGTACAAAGTAGAGTATTTTTTCTGCAACAGAGCAAAGTGCATTCAAAGAGCAACACAACACTGCTTCAAACATATTCAAGTCATTCATGCTTTGTAGAAATTTAAATCAACCAAAATTCTTAATTTAACCATTCTGTTAAAAATTCTTTTGGCATCTGTGCAGTGTTTTGTGTTTTCTCGGCTCAGGTATACGACCATTTTTGCCTTAGCAAAGATAAAATTGATCAGTTGGCATCTGAACCTGTTTCTTTTAAAAAAGTAAAAAAAAAAATTTAAAAAAAACCTTGAAAAGTAAAATCATCATTAAAAGACCTTAAAATGCTCTGTAAAAACACAAAGAAAGATTGTAACCTGGAGAATTGAATAAAACAATTCTGTGAACAGAATGGACAATCATGTGCAATATCAGGGTTTAAAATACAAATAAAGAGTTCACAGAGATAATACAGTGTAAAATCCTCCATTGGAGGTCAGCTGTAATGAGTCTGTGTTTTTGTTCTGTTTCTGTCTGCTGTCTTGTCCTGCTGTTAATTGTTTGCTCCGCCCACTCATTTGTCACCATGGACACTAATTGCTCCTTTCCCCAGGTGTGTTGTCTTAGTCTCTGATTGTCTCCGCTTTGTGACTGGTTCCTGTTTCTACCATCCTATATCTACTCTGTTTGTTCACTTCTGCCTTGTGTTGCCTGCCTGACTGTTTTTCTGTTTCGTGTGTTGGCCGATTAAAACTCAAAAAAACTGCATTTGGATCCTCACTCGCCTTTGTCCCGCCATGACAGAACGACTAACCACTATGGATCCAGCAGAAATCTTGTTTTCCCTTACTTCAGGAGGATTCCCCAATTGAGGATTATGCGGAGGTATTCGTGGACCTGTGTAACCAGGTGGACTTTGGGGAAAAGTCACTGAAAGACATCTTCAGGCATGGACTGGAGAGCAAGGTGCGCTACTTGATGCCGGCAGCCCTAAGCCGTCAGCCTCACTAACCGAGCCGACCGGGTCATCGGAACCAACCGAACCAGCCGGTTCAACGGAACCAGACGGGCCAAATGGGTCGCCGGAACCAACCAAACCAGCCGTGTCACCGGAACCAGCCGAACAGCCGGTTCAGCGGAACCAGCCGGGCCGAACAGGCCGCCGGAACCAGCCGACCCAGCCGGGTCGCCCAAACAAGCCGGGTCAATGGAACCAGATGGGCCAACCGGGTCGACGGAACCAGCCGAACCGACCGGAGCCGTCGGAACCAGATGTGCCAACCGGGTCGACGGAACCAGCCGAACCGACCGGGTCAACGGAACCAGCCGAACCGACCGGGTCAACCGAAATGATGGAGTCGGATAACGCAGTCGACATGGTTACACCCAAGCTCGCTGAACTCTCTGCCTGGCCCGAACCAACCAATTTTCCTGTTTTATCTGTCCTGTGTTTTGTTTCACTGGATTTGCCAGCCCCTCTACCTCCTGTCCCTGTTTACAGGTTCAGAGCACCCACAGCACCACCATGGGTTGCAATCACGGCTGCGGTACCGCCCTGGTCTCCGGCCCTTCTCTGGTCTCTGGCTCTGCCTCCAGCACCACCCTGGTCTCCAGTCCTGCTCTGGTTTCTGGCCCCGCCTCCAGCACCACCCTGGCCACCAACTCCGCTTTGGTCCCTGGTTCGACCCGTGGCACCACCCTGGCTCCCAGTCCTGCCCTGGTCTCTGACTCTGCCTGCGGCACCACCCTGGCCACCTGCCCTGCCGGCTCCGGCCTGGCCACCTGCCCTGCCGGCGCCGCCCTGGCCTCCTGCCCTGCCGACGCCACCCTGGCCACCTGCTGTGCTCACTCGCCTTTGTCCCGCCATGACATCAGCAGCTTTATTGGTTAACGGTGATTTCTACAGTGCCCTCCACTCTGGTTTAATATCATTAAAACCAAGAACACTTCGCCATGGGGTGTCTACCTCCCACTTCTTATTTAAAACCTTAACACAGGTGGGGTTAGGTATCAAAAGAAATTTTCCGGTTCAGATTCCGGTTCCAGTTCTGCCTTACGATTCCCAGTTCTGATTCCGATTCCATAATAAAAGAAATGTGAAAAATCATGCACAAAACAATTCCATTTGTGTTTATTAATCACTCTTTAAATATTTTATACAAAGCATTTCAATTCATATCAATTTAAGTTTAAATAAATCCAACATCAAATTTGACATCCAGAAGTACTTAGCAAAACAGTTAACAGTCTAACAGTTAACAGTCTGGGAGAAGACGAGACCTTTCCTGGCTTATTATATCTCCAGCTGTGGAGAAAACCCTCTCAGAGGGGGTAGATTTGCTTAATTGTTGTAGCTTTGGAAATGAATCCACACTTTTGACTTTTTTTTAGACATGTTTAACACAAAGCGTACCTCAGCACAGCAGCGGGAGTGACTGATTTCTGTGGTAAGCTGCGTTAATTTAGTTGCGTGACTGTAAACAGTGCAAACAATTTATATTCATGAGGTAAGACTTGGCTATTTAAAGTGACTGCTCCCAGCGCTTTGCCCGTCATCGCATCGGAACCGTGTTTGGTCTGAATAAGAACCGGTTCTTGGTTTCCAAGCCTAAACACAGGCTCTGTAGAGCAGCTTCACCGACATTGTCCCAAAGTCCATCTCCCCCCATCCTGGCACACTAGGACGGGACCTTCACATCCATCAAGGTAGGGAGCAATGTTCAGTTATGGAAAGTGTCCCTCCTCTGCAGGTCTCTGTAAACAGATAGTCCATCAGCTGAACACACTCCTCAGATGTTAGGGAGCACCTCCAGTGGTGCAAGAGCTGATTAACAATGCGCAGAGACCACAGTCCTATTTGCACTGCGAGGTCCAAGTTATCAAGTAACGTCTGGCATTTTTTTTTTTTTTTGTCTATTAAAAACAATGTTCTGTCTAGCCTCAGTCCTCTGACTGAGAGAAGTGTTCCACTGGCTGCTGCTGTCTCTGTATGAAATGGATGCGGAAAGTTGCAGTTCTGCTGGATAACTTGACCAGCTCCTGACCCCCTTCTTCTTTGGGAAGATGGAGGATGCTTTGTGGAATCCAGTGTATTGGAAGAAGAAGAAATCCACCAGCAGGGCCTGGATGATTGCTAGCAGGTGTACTTTTGAGGGCTTCAATATACCCTTGATCTGTTGTGGCCTCCAAATGCTGGAGATCCACTTTTCCTGTCTCCAAGCTTTCAGAGATCTACCAAAGTCTTTTGTGATGTTGAGAGTGTACTGTTGACAAAAAACTTTTGATTTGTGTTTCAGTCACCTCCCGCGACTGCTGTAGAGACCTAAAAGCTGAATTTTCAGATTTACAATAATTCCATAAATAAGTAACAGAATTTCTAAAATTAGCATCTTCTAAAAGTGCAGTTATATTGCTGTTACACTCCTTGGCATAACATTCTCTTTACTAATGGTGCACTGTACCATACTGTGATCAGACATGCCTAGTGGAACAATAAAACACGTTGTAAATAACGTCAGCTGATGTTTGTGTTATCTATGGCGTGGGCCCATATGAACTGTCTCTTTTGTCTTATTAAACGTTCTCCATATCTTGTGGGCCCCATCTTCTACAGATGCTTACGGGAAGCCGCATGAGGTTCTACATGGTTCCGATCTAAAATATCTGTTGTACAGTTTAAATCTCCACCTAAAATTAAAATATCATTCAGATATCACATTGTTAATTTTACCTAACAAACTCATCCTTTCCACTGCATTGGTGGGAGCATACACACAGGTAAAAACTAAAACCTCATTCTCATAATTTTAAAAGCCTCCCATTTAAAATCTCTTCAACTGAATAAGAACAAGGAATAAAATTGTGAGCAAACAGCAAAAGCGACTCCACCACTTAGTGCTGTGTTGTGGCTTAAAATCACCAATCCATCCCACTCCTTCACCCAATCAGCAGCATTACTGCCATCACTGTGGGTTACCTGTAGCATGGCAACATCAATAGGTTTCTGCTTTAAAGGTTCATATAATTTAGCTCTCTTGCTGTACACTCTTGCTCCATTACTATTCAATTATAAAATGTAGATAAAATAAACAGAGGGTAGAAACCTCTCCAACATAAAAGACACAACACATTCTATAGGTCATCGTCAAAGTTTTCCCGATTCACTTTTTTTTTTATCAATTTCTTTAACCGAAAGACTTCCACATATATAATGTTTAACTGTTTTCGTTCTGGGAAAAAAATCTTCAATTACAACAGATTTTTTGCCATTTTGTATTTAGGTAAAAATCTTTAATGTTTTCAGCACTGTATTTAACACTTAAAGGCACGGTGCACGATCTCTGAAAGCCAATGTTGACATTTGAAATCACCTAAACAAACACGCCCCTAACCCAAATGGGTCTCACCCTGTTTTGATAGCTCTGCCCCACACATAAATAAGCAACCCAGGCAACTATTATGGCGAACCTGCTAGGGCAGCTGGCCGAGGGTATATTTTTATCAATAAATGAACTCAATGAGTAATACTATGGTAATACAGGTCAAATGTGTTTTTGTAGTATTAACACGGGTCCTGCTTCTTGCCTTATCGTAAGCCTTTTTCCCTTTTCGTTTTTATCCGCCATGTCAATCTTTCAATCGCTTTTGGCTAATGTCAGACATGTTCACTGAACACTCGCTCTGGCGCATATTGAGAAGACACACCCCTTTCTGCTAATTGGCTACACGTTTGTTTTGTTACTTGGCCCGACTGAGTTTTCTGAAGCATTTTTGAAACATTGTGCACCGTGCCTTTAACTGTTTATCTTGTGAGCCAAAGGTGAACACAACATCTGACATACAGTCTTCACTGTCTGACTTTCTTTCGCCTACCTTTCTTGTCTTTCTTTGCATGCTTTTTCCCTTGTCCCTTACCTTGTTTTTTGTTACTTTAAACATTGGCTCATCTTCTATCTCCTCGTCTCCCCATCCGCCTGTACTGGTGTTTCTGGGTGAGAGTCCTGCACCTCTGTGCCTGCCTTTGCCAGTGAACTCTTTTGTCCCGAGCATGTCCTTTCCCGGTCCACTTTGTCTGAGCTAGCAGGTTTTCCAGGTTTGTTTCCACCTGGGCATAGCAAGTTCGGCTATGTGGAGCTTCACCGGAGCCGGTTCAAATGACCATGGCTTCTCCGTGGTGGCTTTAGCTCCATTGATTTTCTGGGCTTTAGGCTGGGCTTGGGGCTCATACTCCTTTGGATCTGGTGAAGGAACTACACAAACCCTCAGCAGCTGGCTGAACTGTAGCCGAGGGGGAACGGCCCCAACAGGCTCAGCTACATCTTGCCCCGGTTGCTCAGAAACACTGGGGTCACTCTGTCTCTCCAGAGCAGGCCCTAACAAGATGCCCTTTTTTGTCACATTTAAAGCATTTAATCACAGCATCAGAAGAAACAAAGATCCTGTATTCGAACCCATCAACATCGAATGTAAAAAACAACACTGAATTCTTCTACACCTTCTTTAAAAACCATAAAAAACACTCTTCTAAAAGACACCAGGTGTTTAACTAGTGAACTTACAGCCAACGGGATTTCTTTAATGAGGGAGACCCCATTTCTGAACCAGTTTAGTTGCTTTACTAACATTAGAGACACTGTTCTCAAGCCCACCACATTACTGACTGCTAAAACACATTCCTCACACTGTGCCGGTGAGTTAAACACAAAGCTTCTTATCCGTAGTCACCATACTTCTCCGACACACATACGCTTATTTCAATCGGACAAACACGCTTACAACATACGTAATAATTCGAAGGTGTTTAACCAGAAAAAAATTGTGCATAAACATTTTCAAGATGCCAATCTCTCTAACACTCTCTACACGCCTCACTCGCTCCTCCACTGCACATATGCAGAAAGAGAGAGAGAGAGACAGAGAGACAGACAGACAGACAGACAGACAGGTGGACAGAGAGAGAAAGACAGGCAGAGAGAGAGAGACAGACAGACAGACAGACAGACAGACAGACAGACAGAGAGACAGAGAGTGAGAGAGAGAAACAGACAGGCAGACAGAGAGACAGAGTGAGAGATGGAGACAGAGAACTGGTGTGTTCACCAAAAAACCCAAAACCATACCTTTTGTGAGTTGTGGAGGGAATAAAAGCATAACCATTGTGTGTGTGTGTGTGTGTGTGTGAGTGTGTGTGTGTGTGTGTGTGTGTGTGTGACATAGATGAGGATTTTTGAGGGCAGCTCTTGAATTCTGGTTTGTGATTATGCGGTTTTTTTGCTAAAGGTGAAGAACTGGCAATCATTCATCAAGTTTATTTTAGCACGCATGTTAGTTCTAGAGAACTGTAAGTGGAAAGCAGCAATTCAAAACACTTGAGTTGAATTCAAAACACTCACGGATACACACAACTGTGAGAATTTTCAGTTAAAAAAACACCAACAGGAATTTCATTAAATACTTTGAATAAAGTGTTATTGAACGTTTATATAGTACTGAACCTGATCTATGATAATCATGCTTTATTTATATTCTTTATATATCATATATTTTATATTACTTTTAATATAAGGTCATAATATATAAATCTAAAGCTTCAGTTTAGCTTCACGTGTATATTGGGAAAGATTACACGCACTTACATTTATATTATATTATATATATATATATATATATATATATATATATATATATATATATATATATATATATATATATATATACCCACAGCTATATTAGTGTGTATATACCCACAGCTGTGTGTGTGTGTGTGTGTGTGTGTGTGTGTGTGTGTGTGTGTGTGTGTGTGTGTGTGTGTGTGTGTGTGTGTGTGTGTGTGTGTGTGTGTGTGTGTGTGTTTGCTCTTGCTGACAAGGAAAATTATATCTTACAATAAGGCACAGTATTGTTACAGATATTTGGGACACTTCACCACCAGACCACTAGGCGGCAGCCCTACATTCATTCATTCATTCATCTTCTACCGCTTTTCCGAACTTCTCGAGTCACGTGGAGCCTGTGCCTCAGGCGTCACTGGGCATCAAGGCAGGATACACCCTGGACGGAGTGCCAACCCATTGTATTTGTTGAACACAACTCTGATCTAGTTTGTTTTGTATCTAACAGTTCTTGTTACTTGTTTGATTGACAAGTATCTGACAGACACTTACATTTTTTGTACCCTAAGGCTCCTGATGGCAGTATCAATTTATTCCATTCCAAAAGACCTAATGAAGTGGAAAACACAAAACACAATTCAGTAAAGTTGAACTGTGATTGTAATTATTACCGTCGGGTTATTCAAACTGTTTGAATGTTTTGACAGCTTTGTTACTTCTCAGATGTAATATACATACAAAGGCGATAAAAAAATAAAGTTTTATTCTTTGATGACGGTTAGGTTCTAGCCTGACATTTATATCTGTAAACCAGTGAGTAGATTTATTTGCCAAATGACAAGACAAAGAAAAAAATACACTGTATTTCTATATAACTGTATTTCCTTTGTAATTGTCATGCTTCTCGTAAAATGTGTGACATTGTTAAAACAAAGACACTCCTTGTTTAGCTCAACTGAGAGAGGAAAACACACACATACACAACACAAAGATGGCCACATTTGATGGAGAGCCCATTAGGTCTAACACACACACACAGTCCTGATGGAAGGCCCATTAGACCGAGTCATCACAAACCTTCTATACTGAGATACTCCATTTTCAATAACGATTATCTCTCAAACTTTGTAGCGTTGCCACTTTCATCATTTACTCACAGACCTACATCACCGAGACACTGCAAAATATATAAAGTCGCAGAGGGACGAGTAGAGAACGGAAAAGAAAAAGATGTGAATTTTATGCTGCATTAACAATGACATCAATCCATGAGGTCATGTGGGACAGATGAAAGTAAGTCATGTAAATGATGCGAGGGTGAAATGGCAGATTTATTTTAAAGACACTGCAGTACAGCGCAGTAGTCACAATCATTGGGTTAGAACATGAACCAGGCTTAAACTAAAACAGGTTCATTTGGGCTCATGCTTTTATTTTATTTCAATTTTATCTGGGTATTTGAAGCATTCTAGTATAATAAGCTAGTACTCTAGTACAATAGGTTCTAGTATCAGTTAATACTTCATGGCACTATAGTAGTGTTGCGCTCTCTTGTGTTAGCTATCAGTGTCTGTGAAAGTGGGAACTTAAGCACACAACAAAGAAGATACGTTATAGGAATTTACTTGAATAATAAAGGCAACACTTTACAATAACGGGGATTTATGCTCTTGCTGATGTGTTCGTTGACAACTATCCGCACCGTAACCTGCTAGCATACCTCGCTAAATGTAAGCAAACACTTAACTAGTGAACTACCCTGCTAAAAAAACAGCATTGCTGCTCCAGCATAAGGTATGTTTTGCATGCTGGGACCAGCTTGGGATGGTGGTATGCTGGTCCAGAATTAGGTGCTGGTTGGTGGTGTGCTGGCCGACCAGCCTGGGATGCTGGTGTGCTGGCCGACCAGCTAGGGATGCTGGTGTGCTGGCCGAGCAGCTTGGGATGGTGGTATGCTGGTCCAGCATTAGGTGCTGGTGCGCTGGCTGACCAGCCTGGGATGCTAGTGTGCTGGCTGACCAGCTTAAGATGGTGGTATTCTGGTCCAGCATTAGGTGCTGGTTGCTGGTGTGCTGGCCGACTAGCCTGGGATGCTGGTGTGTTGGCCGACCAGTCTAGAATGCTGGTGTGTTGGCCGACCAGCCTGGGATGTAGCAGGGAAAAAAGAAACAGAAGGCCGAGCAAGTTTGTTTAAAATATTTATTGGACAATGACATTTGCCATCACACCGTAATTTACACACGTGCACAAATAACGTTACACAATATAACCTTTACAACACACATTTTTGGTCTTAGCTTCTGCTCTCTCTTTTAGCGTGTAACAAGTAGTATGTGGTGGCAATGACCATGTTTTTTTAAGAGGTGCTACCCGGTCTACCCTGTCTTCTTTATTCTCTGAAAAATTATAGAAACAAAATAAGAAACAAAACTATATATCACTTATTTGTTTATATTGTGCAGTGAACGAGTTACGATAAAACAGCTACTGCTTAAGTTACATAGCTTTAAGCATTAGTATTTGTGCCCTGAAGAAGTTCTGCTTCCATCGTACCCAATAAACCTGAGTTTGGTCAAACATGTCATAGTCCTTAATTTCGCAAGTTGAAACAACTGCCGTGCAGCCGTCATCCAGGTACCTCACGTATGCAAACATTCTGATTCCCAGTGATCAGCAGATTCGTCGTGTAGAAGAGGAAGCATTTTATTTACCCCAAAACAAAATCCTAATTACGGTGGCAAAAACATGATGATCTGGAACATGTGCACTTATACTAATGTCGATAAACACTGTAAGGTATATAATGTAGTCGAAAAATATTATTTTTGGTAAGTGCAGGAACTATATTTACCTTCGTGAACATAGTTGCTTTAAAGGTTGCATAGCAACGCTGATGCTGGGTTATATCTCTTCACATTAGCGCTTTACTAAAAAAAACAAATAAACAACTTAACTACTTCTTAATTGAGACAAATGGATTATATATCATTCTTTATGATTTATATGCTGCTTCCCTCATGGAGCCCGGGAAGTCAACATTTGTTGGTATTACTACTGTATATTTAATTTGTAGAGACACTTTAATCCCTAACGAACGGTTTTTAAATGTTTGTATTCTTTTTTTTCTTTTTATTCAAAGCTTTTTGAGCTTTGTTATTTCAGTTCTTTATTCAAAAGAGGGAGCAAAAGAAATAACACACTTATTCCAATATACTGTGTTTTAATCTTATATTAATGTGTTACATAGAAACATACACAAGCAAAAATAAAGGTTGTTCATTGTTGATGTATTTAACTAACATTATAACAGTAGGTTATAGTAGGATGTCAAAAAAAGAACTTCATTCATTCATATTACCCTGCCACATGCTTCCTGGTGCCTCGTATCTGTGTAGCGTTTCCCTCTATTAATAACACTATTTAACTCATAAGTTCCTGGTTTCTCTGTGTGTTGTTACTTGTCGATTGTGTGTTTCAGGTCATGTTTCCCTCACTCTTGTTTCCTGTCTATTATTATTTAAATAAGTCCTTGTATTTGCCCATGTCTTCGTCATTTGTTGCTACATAGTCAGAAAAAAATGGAGGACAGACAGAATGAATTCCTCTTACAGTAGATCAGTAGATTTCACTGATATGTTTGGTGCCATTATAAAAAATATGGTGAACATGGTGATGATATCGGTAGAAACTTAAATAAATCGATTTATATTTAGGGAATGCAACTTTATAATAAATATTAATATATCTAATTTATTTTTATGTCTACACCTAGTCCCCATCCTTAGCTCAATAACCTCATATACTGTAGTATAAGCAAATTTAAAAAAATAAGTTTTTTGTTTCTTGATCCTTTTGGCTCTCCTGGACAATAACAACAACAAAAAAAACTTAAAAGTACGGATGCAAAAAAAAGTACAGTCAATGAGTTATCCTTATATATTGTGCATACTGTATTACAGAAGTCTTCTATCCATCGTCCATACCATTATAAAGTAAAGATACTATTTCCATCCATCTTCTATTTCATTCCACATGCATCCTATATCTTCTTCTGTTCATTTCATTTCATTGCTCTTTTATATATTGCATATCTTTGTATTGTATAACAAGCCTGTTAAAGAGATTACATCCCTAAGCACTCAGTCATTCCTTGTAGGAGGTAGTAAGCTAAATCAATGTCCAGAGAGAGTTCCATAAAATTCTGCTTGACATGCTGAAATGAACCAAGCATTTTTAATTCAACTGCTGAGCTAGCAGAGTATCTTTATACATGGTGCATGCTTTGTGTTATAGAAGATATTCTGAGACTAGAATACATAGTACATGGACTGTTAAATCACATTTTAGTAAAAATCTCCATGGTAGATTTATAAAATGTTGGATAATTGTTTAACAATTGTCTTTTTAACATCAATTAGCATATGCACGTAACTTTCACAAGGTTTCGTGAGTTTTTTCTCACCTACAGCATGCTGGAGGTTGAAAAAAATGAACCTGAAGGTTTTGTGGGAATAGTTGACAGATACAACACTGAGAGAACCAGTGCATTCTGTTGTCTTGCTGAAAATGTTGAATTTCTAGTTTTCTGTCAACCACATAATACATAATTCAGATCTTTTCTTTTAAGCCTTTAATGGTGAATGGTCTTTTATATTTCATTTCCTTCTTTCTTCATTTCAGAATGGTTTTATTTGTTAGGACCCTGAAACCGAGTCAGTTGTCAGCTGCCAGGCCCCTGCCAGCATGCAATGGTCTGATTGAATGTGTAAAATGTGTTGTGAAGGCTGGCGGTGAGAGACAGCACTCTGATTGGCTGATCAACCAAGCGAATCAGTTCAAGAAAAAAAGAAACAAAAGGGAGCAAAGAAACTCTTAAAAAAATTGCAAACAGTTCTATATACATTACGCTCATTGATTTAAATTTTTGGCTCAAGTTGAGCTCATCTGCTAACATTTTGAGATTGCTCTGTTTTAGACAACAGTTTTATTCAGTTTTATTTAAACAACAGTTTTATTCAATTTTTATCTAAGTTAGCTTGTTTGGCATGCCATAAGCAGCACTAATGGCCACATTGTCTCAAACTACCAGGTCTTCAGACTGAGGTCTGGTCCTCATAGCAGCTTTTATTGGCCAAAGATCACCTAAAATAGCACCTGACTGGCATGTAAAGCAACCAATCACAGTTCATTTTGTTCAGTGTCATGTTTACGGGGTGTAAAAATGTAAATTGCAACCACAGATCGTCTAATTAATAAACTTTGCAAATAAATGAGCCTATATTGTTAACTTCTTACATTTACGGCATTTGGCAGATGCTATTATCCAGGTGACTTACATTTTATGCAAGCAAATAAGGGTTAAGGGCCTTGCTCCTGGGCCCAGCAGTGGCAGCTTGGTAGACCTGGGATTCAAGCTCACAACCTGCTGGTCATTAGACCAACACCTTAACCACTAAACAAACAAACAAACAAACAAACAAACAGACAGACAGACAGACAGACAGACAGATACTTTATTGATCCCAGAAGAAACTCACACACTAGACATACCATATGCCCCATTCTTCATAAGTGCTCATTGTCACAGTTGTAAACACAACAGCTTACTTTCACCATGGAAGTAAAGCTTAATGACGTCTTTGTTTCCATTAAAAAAACATGATACGCATATCTCCTGGAAATGCTGTACAATTCAACCAATCGGATGACAACCTCGAAACTCCTGAAGTGTTCCCAACTTTGTGTGTCATACAGTGTGCATCAGTCATTCAGCCAACAGTTCATGGGTATGATGTCTGAAGATGAGACTATCTGCCACTGTACAGATACTGATACTTCGATAGTGGCTTAGCGTACTTAGACAACAAAAAACATAGTGCTGTGTATAACTTGGAGCTTAAGAATTGACTTGTGATTTGCAATCTAGAATTTTATTTTACTATGACTACAGATCACTGTTGTAAATGGGTGGTTTTTCTGTGTCAGCAATAAGTTTAACTGTCTTCGCACAAAAAAAAATGTAGTGGTAGTGTATCATATATAAATGCCTCTGTCTGATCTTACCTCAGTTAGGTTTAAACTGGCTTCTCCGACTTCTCAAGCAAAATTTTGCCTTGAAAATGAATACTTCCCTTGTTTTGTTGTGTATCGACACAGCAACTTTTAATAATTTATTATGAAGCCCTTTTTTTTTCAGAGTGATAAGCAATTTCAAACAGATTACATTTTTGCAAACAAAAAAATTGCTGAACTAAAAGAATACAGGCATTACCACAAGGACTAAAGAAGAAGAAAGCAAAAACAATCTTTATGACACACTGGAGAGAAGCTGACATGCTGGACTCCCAATATTATGTAAATTGCACTGCCTCTTTATAGCCAAATCCGCCTTATATCCAATTCCATATTATATAAATCACACAGGCACTTTGTAATTGCATAATTATGTAAATCAGTCTACATTATATACCGCTGAATAATTATGAGCAGCGCACTGCCTTTGTTTTAACACGCTCTCACAGCTCACGGTAGTTCATACGGTCTACTGGAGTACAATGTGAAGAGAATTGTGCTTTGCAGACTGCCATTTGTGAAATTCTGTTTCCTTTTAGCTACGTGCATATAATAGTTACTAATGCTAGTGCTAATGTGGCTGATAACTAGTTTGATTAAGTCAAAGCAAATAGTATGGAGTAGTTGGAAGTCAATTAATTAATGTTTAAAAAATCTGTAGTTGGTAGAAATGTTAACTTTTTTTTTAATTGCTAAAGGTGATTTAATATTGAGTAGTTTGACTTATTTTGAAGTAACTAATCATCCCAGATGATTCATCCCCAGGTCATGATCTTGCTATATCCTTGCACAACGATCTGATCTCCCCTTCAGCCACAGCTCGCAACCTTGGGGTAACCATGGACAATCAACTGTCCTTTTCCTCTCATGTTGCTAATGTGACTCGCTCATGTCGGTTTCTTCTCTATAACATTAGGATTCGGCCATTTTTGTCCACACAGACTGCTCAGGTACTTGTTCAGTCTCTTGTCATTTCTAGACTGGATTACTGCAATGCACTTCTGGCAGGTCTACCTATGAACGCAATCCGTCCTCTGCAAATGATCCAAAATGCAGCTGCCCGGCTTGTTTTCAACCTGCCAATGTTCTCGCATACCACCCTGCTGCTGCGATCCCTCCACTGGCTTCCGGTAGCTGCACGCATCCGATTCAAAACACTGATGCTGGCCTACAAAGCCAAAAATGGACCAGCTCCCTCTTACCTCAAAGCCCTCATCACTCCTCGCACTGCACCTCGCAACCTCCGATCTACCAGCACTGCTCGACTGGTTCCACCATCTCAGGGTAAGAGGCAAGTATACTACAAGACTCTTCTCTGTTCTGGCACCAAGGTGGTGGAATGAACTTCCCATAGAGGTCCGGACAGCTGAGTCACTGGCTATTTTCAAGCGGCAGTTGAAGACGTACTTATTCAGGATACACTTGAACTAGCACTTATTTCCTTATCTTTTGCATTAAAAAAAAAACAAAGCCTTTGACACTTTTTCATTGTAACTTTGAGCAAATGTTTTAAACTCATGGTATCTTAAGTATGTAACCTAGTGAACCAGCATTAATGTATTCAATGTTAGAGATTTAAGCACTTATGTACGTCGCTCTGGATAAGGGCGTCTGCCAAATGCTGTAAATGTAAATGTAAACTAATGTTAAAGTAATTTGCAACTGGAAGTTATTGTAAAGTAACTAATGAAGTCATTTGTAGTTGGAAGTCAATTTGAAGTAATTAATGTTGAAATTATCTGTAGTTGGTAGTTGTTTTAAGTAAACATATATATAGATAGATAGATAGATAGATAGATAGATAGATAGATAGATAGATAGATAGATAGATAGATAGATAGATAGATAGATACCTAAATTCAAGAATTGAAAAGAAAATTCAAGTAGCCAAGGGTAATTTGGGGTAGTTTGACTTATTTTGAAGTAAATTGTAACTTAAGTTAACTGAACTGAACTGAAGTTATTGTTAACCAAGTAAGTAATTTTTAGTTGAAAGGTATTTTGTTGAAAGTAGCTCTTTTGAAGTCATTTGAAATTTGTAGTTCGGATATATTATGAAGTTTGATATAACTGATGAAACAAAATGCTCTTTTTGAAGAGTTTTGTTGTTCACTTACTATTTTCTCTACAGTATAAATAGCAGATGGCAAATTCCTAGCTGTACAAATACATAAGAACAGCTGTAGAAACAAAAAAAAAAAAAGCTGCTTTGCAACAACTGGAGCACTTGGATTGCTAGGACTATCGATCTGCAGTAATCAATCAAGCAACACTCATTTGTGAACATGGTCTACATAGAGTATTTGGATAGCACACAATGTACTAGAACATATATATTTTTCAGTCTATAAAAGACAAGATAAGGGTGTCTGGCAAATACTGAAAATGTTAATGTATTTTTTTAGTATACATATAGCTGTATCTGAGCTAAAGTATACTGAACATGTACAACTGAGATACTTCTTGAGTTTCTTTTTTTCTCAGAGGTTACATCTGCATACATACATACAGTATATACGGATATTCGGAGCACCAAACCAATACAGACTGCAGCATTGTGTTTCACCCTGAAGATTTCCTTAATGACAAACAAGAACTTAGAAACAAGTTAAACCAAGAAGAAGGCATATTGAATTTGGAGCATTTAACATTATTAAACTTTTATTTTAATCTCAAATTCTCCATTAGCAAAATCACAGGAGAAAGTGACACCACAATTGCATGGCAGAGAAGTAATGGAAATGGATTTTCACAGTGTAAGACAATACAGAAGTATCTTGTCTCTCTCTCTCTCTCTCTCTCTCTCTCTCTCTCTCTCTCTCTCTCTCTCTCTCTCTCTCTCTCTCTCTCTTTCTCTCTCTCCCACACTCTCAATCTCTCTGCTCACTCTGTCCATCATCCCAGTCTCTCTCTTGCTCCCTTGAATGTAGTGAGTTGTGACATGTGGCAAACTGGATTAAGCTCAACAAACCAACTGAGTGATTTGTGTGTGTGTGTGTGTGTGTGTGTGTGTGTGTGTGTGTGTGTGTGTGTGTGTGTGTGTGTGTGTGTGTGTGTGTGTGTGTGTGTGTGTGTGTTTAAAAAAACAGCAGCTTTTAATTGAAAAAAGGAGAAATGTGTACCTTGGCAAGGCTATGAAGGTTTAGATTTAGTCCAGCTGTGTCATGTACACACATGTCTGTGACACAACAGTGCACATTTATTCTTTTGTGCTTTAATGACTTAAATGTGAGGCATAATCCAATATAAGCATTATATTGCAATATAAGGGCCAAACAGATAAAGTTTAGAAGCTTTGATTAAGGACTGTATTGTGGTTCTGTAACAATAAGTAAGTACATTTTATTTCTAGTGCACGATTAAAACGTTCATGTACATGGAATAGAATAAAACAGCATAAATATGAGTATTTAAAGAGAGAGAGAGAGAGAGAGAGAGAGAGAGAGAGAGAGAGAGAGAGAGAGAGAGAGAGAGAGAGAGAGAAAACATCTGATATGCAGTGAAAAGTTCCATGACCTCAACACAGCCACTACAAAGACATATACACCTGTAGCCTTCAGCTGAGATCATGGACCAGCCAACAGCACCTACACTGAAGATCGCTCTGAGCAGAGTGCATGCACAGTAGGTCAGAGATGTAGGATTGAGCTAGAACGTTAAAATCTTAACAAAGTTTTACAAACAGTAAAACTTTAAACAGGATTCTGTAATGGACAGGAACATGTAGGGAATCTCACAGCTGCATACTGAACTGGCTGTGAACGATCGACAGAAGCAATGGTGATACCGAAATGCAATGAATTACTGTACAGTAGACTAACTGAGATGAAATAAAAGCATGTAGAACCTTTTCCTGGGAGTTCTTGCATCGATTTGCTGAGTGAATCTGATGTCACAGTTAAATAAACCACCAACATATTTCACTCATGGGCTAACATATTGTGCAAAGACTCTATCTCTCCTAAATCGTTTAACGGTATCTTGGAAGGAAAAAAACTGAACTGAATACTTTGATTCATTTTCATTTAATTCAAGGAAACTGTTTGTCATCCGAGTCTTAATATCCTGAATATACTTGCTGAAATGGTAAAGTGCACCCACATCATTTAGTTTTAAAGGAAGCGTGTGATTTGAACACACAACCACTCGATCATTAGCACAGAACTGCTGAGCAAGTGTATTGATGAGTGTTTATCATGACAGAGCTTTGCCATCTCTCTCTCTCTCTCTCTCTCTCTCTCTCTCTCTCTCTCTCTCTCTCTCTCTCTCTCTCTCTCTCTCTCCCATACACACACATCAAAACAACACTGCAGTTTTATATCAAAATGTTCATCTTACCTGTGTAATGACGATCAAAGTACATCAGAGGGAGGGGAGACAAGAAAGGGAGAGAGAAAGGGAGAAATTAACATTAATATATATTAATGTGATTTCTTTGTGCATGTTGTGGTTGTGTTTTGATTCATAACAATGTCTTCAATTACCAATCCTGACCAGAACTATGAGAACGCATCAGTTTTGATATAGTTGTCTGTAAACATTTCTAAATCAGAATTTTATTTTAACCTTAATATCAGAGCCCTATATTGGACTGGGGTTTATTCACTAATGTACTTCTGTCCTCTACTCAGTGCTCCTGTAATAGACTCCAGATCCCTGAACAAGATAAATGGTCACTATGGATGAATGGACGATTCATATTCGTATCATACAATGCTTAATGTACTTTATAATGCTCAATTTTAGCAAGACACTTTCTTTTATCCATAGCTATAGTTCCGTTATCAGGGTATCCTGTCCTGTCATAATAATGTCTTTTTTCCTGTCATCACATTAAGAATGTACCAAGATGGAGATGGAACACTGTCAACCACTCTTGTAGAATTTGAGAGAGGGATTTTGCAGCTCTAGTTTTTCCTGCATGTTTTTTTTCCCCCAGCATTGTTAAAAAGTTAATGATCTTTCTCCTCACTGCATCACTGGTTATCAGTCTTATTTGTCTTAAATACTGAAATACAATATCAGCAATGCCAATTGAGGTGCTGTTCAGAAAATTTATAGCGTAGTGATCGAATTGAGGATCAAAAAAGGACAATGAAAAATCATTTTATCTTTCTTTCAAAGGATGAAGAGATGAACAGCGGGAAAGATAACAGGAAATGATTCTTTTCAGAAGAGATGTAGGAAGGAAAAACGTTTGAAGTTTTACTTATATTTGCACACAGTAGAGACTTCTTTCTTTCTTTCTTTCTTTCTTTCTTTCTTTCTTTCTTTCTTTCTTTCTTTCTTTCTTTCTTTCTTTCTTTCTATACAGTTATAAATTGTACAGCAGATTCATGCCTTTAGCATCAGTGATTTATCACTTTGGATTTGAATAGGGAAAGTATTCCAGGTTAAACTTTACAGGTAAAACTTTATGGCAAGAGTGTTTCTTATTGTAATGACGCCCCAAGAGCAGGTGGTGTAGGACCCATAGGTAGATTTATTGAACACAGTCACAAACAAACAGAAAACACAAATGTAAATCCAAAAGCAACAGGAGAACAAGGTCAAAACCGGAAAAGCACAAAACAAATCCAATAAACAGTAAGGCTAAATTGTAGTCAAGAAGAACAGGCAAAAGTCAGAAACACGGTCAGAAAGCATTAACAAACGGCTTAGTATAGACACGAAGGAATAAGACTTTGTGCTAGCAGTAGCACCTGCTTGGATTAAATGTCCATGAAAGACAAAACTGACTATAATTTCATTGTTCAAGTTTTAATTACATAAGCTGTATGTCACATGCGACAGTTCCAGCAACCCAGACCCCTGTGCAGGATTGAAACCAGGTCCTTGTTTATTAACGGAATTTAGCAAACAAAACAATACATGACACATGACAACTGAAAAGATGCATGCATACTTAACACAAAACGCAACCCGGCAGACCGAACACAACAGTAGACAATTACTTGACAAAGACAGACACGAAAGGGCAGGTATAAATACGGCAACACATTAGGGTATAATTACAAATCCCTCTGCTAGCACCCCGTCTGGTGGACTGGCAGTGAATTGTCCCAATAGTCCTTACTCTGTAGTTTAGCATTCTGTAAGTGATTCCCTAATGAGAAAGGTGACAGGAAGAAGAACCACTCTGTATAAGCAGAAAAGAACTTCGTGATCCTCAAAATGCTGAACGTAGATGTGATATGCCACATGATCATGTCCTCCAATAACCCCTCCAGTGCAAAATAGGGCAACTAGTGAATATTGACAATGCACACAAACATCAACTTACACCTGTACCGCATTTACAGAGACTATTTAAAGACCCATGTTTGCCTACACACTTTGCGAAATCTTGCCAAATAAGTTCTAAGCTGTGTTTGAGTTCCCGTTTCCCTCATTTTCTTTGTGCGGATTCTCGCCTGCCTTTGTTTACCTTTGTTATTTGAATATCCGTTTCTTTCCTGTTTACTGTTCAGTCAATGATTATTGACATCCCCTAGTTTAATGACTTCACTGTTTGGATTGTGAGATGGATTTGGACCCTGCTTTAGTGGACAAACACATGAACCACAGCATCTATCTACTCTGTTTAGAAAGAAGTCTGTTTTATTAGAGTTCAAAAAGTTTGTAAGTTCATACAGTATGAGCCACCATGAACATGTCAAGTGAGAGGAACCATAGTGGTGTAGTGGACTATAAAAACAAGAGTTATACAAAAACTGCTTAAAATCCTGCTGAGAATCATGTTGTTCTAGTTTGTGATTTTGAATACAGTATTAATAATTATGCAGGATTAATCATTTGATGGACAATTCTATGCAGTTTGATGAAAATTTCTAAAATAGTTTATATATGGCTATTTATGTCTTAATGAGGTCAGGGTTGAATGTGTAGCGGCTTTGAACACACAGTTGATGTCTGTGCGTCTCTCCTCCATCTGGCCACCACCTCTTAGCTGTCCTCCTTAATTAGCCCTCCAGAGAGCACACACACACATTCGGACATTCGTATGTGTGTGTACAAGAGAGCAGAAGAAATCCAGTTAAAAAGAGAATGATGTCGCAGCGGTGGAGTCTTGCCTCATTGTCTCTTCATGAATATAATTAAGGCACTCTTCTGTTTCTCTTGTATATAAGTGGTGTTTTTGTTGGCAGAGAAATGAGCCCTTGCTAAATTGATAACATAAACGCTCAAGCCGCCATGATCAAGTGTCCTATTAGAGTCGGGCTGTGTTTCTCATCCTGCTTCATATTTAATGAGTAATTTTCTCATTTCTTCATCCTTGATTGAAAGACTCGGTGCAATCTTTCACACGGTATAGCACTTTTTTTAGAACTGAAAACAGCATTGTTAATTTCATCACTATTTCTGAGCTGGTAATAAATATGAACTTGAAGGCATGTTTTCTGTTCTGCCAGCGGAATGACTACAGTATTGGGTGCCTGGATGGATGAGCCAATAAAAAAAGCTTTGTATTTATGAATATATACCAGGTATACCATATGCAAAGATTTCTCATGGTGTAATGATGTTCTGAACTGATATGAACTTGAAATATATGAATATGTGAATTATTACAATGAAATAAAAATCAACAGGGCATGTAATTAACAAACGTAACATATTAAATAATAATAGGTCACTGCAGTCTTTTCTTTTTAGCTACAGTATATATCTTAAAGCATGATTGAACAACTAGAACTCTCTAGAATTCTCCCTCTTTCTCTCTTGTTATTTTTTGACTCATTCCGTCAACCGGTCGCTTCTTACAAGTCCTTGAGTCCTACAGGAAATTGTGCCTCTGATTGACCACTAGACCTGGACATTTCACAAAAGGGCCTGATTTGCTCTTTATCCATCCCTCCTTGCCACCTCCACCCCCCAACCCCCTTTTTGTAATCACCTGCCCCATTGTTGCTCATTTGTTCTGGACTTCTATCATTATCATATGTTCTAAACAATACACCCTTCTTACAATATGAGACACAGACAGCACCACGAATGTCTGCTCATCATCAGTATGTGTGTCACGTATGTGTCCCAAATCAAAAATCAAGTCCCTGTTAATAAGAATGTGTTCTATTTAAATGTACATTTTGAACCAAAGTGTATTTCATTTTTTTTTCTTTTTTCATTTTTCTTACACTAACGTTGTTGTAGTGCACTAAAGACTTGATTTAAAAAAACCTCCATTACATACAGAAGAAGAGTTGTCGATTGAACACAGCATATTTGACCTAGCGTATTTTTTTTTCTTTTGCAGTGTCTTATACAGTTTAATTTCAGTTCTCTCTCTTTTACACACACACACACACACACACACACACACACACACACACACACACACACACACACACACACACACACACACACACACACACACACAAACCACAGAACCTCTAGTTCAATCTTTCTGTCATTCTTTCATTTTAAATATGCCCCAAATAAATAGTTTTTTTTTCATTGCATGGTCATCACAATAAAATGTGCAGAGGGAATACTGAACACAACTCACAACAAGCTGATAAAATAAATAAAAAGTTAAAAAATAAGCCTTTTTAATGTATTCATTGGAATTATTTGGCTGTGCGGGATAGCAATGTAGTCAGTTTGGTCAATGGACATAATCTTTTCTGTTGAAACGACGTTTTATTGACACACTTGATGTAATTGATCACGATTTTCATCACGTTGGTATGTATATTTTTATTTCTGATCTGTCTAATATTTAGCTACCAGCTGAGCTATAAGAAAATACCTGCTGGGGTAGAATGATGCACCGTGATATGAAGTATAAGGCATTATGAAGTATAATGGATTATTTTCCATTAACAGCACATCTTGGAGTGTGTTGTTTCTTTTATCCCACAGCAAAATGAACAACACATGGCATTTTAAAGAACCCTTTATAGTTACATCTGTGAGACCTCTCTTTAATTCAGCGAGACAAAAAAAAACTATTTATCATTATACCAAGAAACTGCTGACCGTTACAAAACGCTGACTCCAAAGTTTTTTGTTAAAAAGCTAAATATTTTGCTAATACATTTCTTATTAGGATGAATGTTGTGTTCGCCATACACGTCCCTGTGAATGCGCTGTTACTATAGAAACGATAAGTTATTAGTATGGGCGCATTAATATAAACCTTACCATAATCATTTAAGATACAGGCAGAGCTACCGTTTGAGATGGGAAATTAATCCACATAATCTGATCCATGAATTTAAATAATTTGCTGTGGTATAAATGGATTGTAGATAAGTGGGCTTTGGGAATGCTGTTACTTTAAAGCTCAAGGTTCTATGTTTTGTTCTTTTTTTTCTGGTTCTTTATGAACCTTCTTCTGTAATACCATTTGATACACATTATCCCTTTTGACCAGTAAACCTATGTTCTGTCACCCTGGCAGAATGGAAATCAACTCATTGTGCGTTTTTAATCATTGTAAACGAATGAATTCTTTTATCTTCGCAAGTCTGATATTAAGTTATTCAGGACACTCGGCTTTCGGTGCTAGATGTTAGTTTTTCCATCTGCTGTGTTAACCTTACGCTGAATGTTAGTAGTTTGAAGGTAACAGCTTTAAATACAAGACAGGCACAAATTCCATTTTCTGGCCTCTGGTAAGAAGAGTTAAGTGTTATATAGAAGGATTAGTGCACGTCTAAATATTTGTCCAAGTCTTTATCAAAGTCTCAGCTACTAGTGTTGCTTACAATTGTGGAAAAAACCCTACAAATACTTAAAGCCCTGAGTGTCTACTTTGATATGAGTCATTAAGCACTGCTGTGGAGTGTGACATGACATGATGAACAAGGACACCACAAAACAGGCAAAAATTCATTTTCTTTACCTTTCTGGGACTTACAGACAGACAGACAGACAGACACACAGACAGACAGACAGACAGACAGACAGACAGACAGATAGATAGATAGATAGATAGATAGATAGATAGATAGATAGATAGATAGATAGATAGATAGATAGATAGATAGATAGATAGATAGATAGATAGAGCTTCTGAATCCTCCTTGATTTTCAACAGTGTTGCATCAGGGGCTTGATGAATTTCTGTCATCTACTTGATCTACATAATTCGATTAATGATCCAACGTGAGTACATTCTTCACTCAAACTATTATTGACCTTCTTTTAGAGGCTTTTAAGTCAAGGATACAGTAAGCGGTGTTATACATTTCAGGATAAGTGACCATGTAATTGTTTTCTGCAGATGAAAAATGATGAATAATGTCTTTAATTGCTACAGCAATAGTACTGTAAGTTATTTGAGAAATTTCGAATAATCCTGGATATTATATTGAATCAGCATCCATGAGACCAGCCAAGAGCCGGCTTGTAGAAGATTAGGAGGTGTACTAAGTGCACACAAATGATGGAATTACAATATGTGACACGCAACAATATTCTGATCATCATTGGTTGCGATGTTTGTTGAGGTGTTCTTGTCTGAGGTCTGAGTCGGGTCTGGTCTGTTGTTTCTTAAAACTCACCGCTTAAATATAAAACAACTTTGGGAACGAGTCCACAATATGTTAGACCAAACAAGATAGATCTTCTTCACACAACCAGGTCATAATCATATTCTTAGATTAATATTTTTATAGAAAATGAAAATAGAAAAGAAAATTAAAATGTTATAGAAAAAGACTTAAACATTGTTTGTTTTTTTAAGATGTGAGTTTATGTATAAATGAAAGCTTAAATAGAATTATTATTATTATTATTATTATTATTATTATTATTATTATTATTATTATTATTATTGTAATACTAATAATGGACTTTTACATACTTTTTGAATTCTGAGACAACCTGATATCTTTTGTCCTAGCTTTTACAAGTGCTTTAACCATTATCCTTTATTTCTCTCTCATCAATAACTTTTACCTCACAGGTTTTCAGACTGACAGCAAAAACCTATTAACTTAGTAGATTCATTAGTTACTGTTAAGTAAGTATTAAATTCATCTTAATATTTTAATCACTGTTGGACACCTATGACAGGTTTCAATTTCATGCCAACTTAAGTAAGGTCAAACGATGAAAATCCTAGATTTTACAGACAAAGAATGACAGATCGTTAAAAGGAGAAGAGATTAATAAGCAGAAGAAAAGCAAATAAGGAGTTATGAGAATGTTGCCAGTTGCATAAATGAACACCGTGTGTGAAAGACAGTTGTGTAAATATATAATCGATATGGCATGTTACAGAGGACAAAGTCATTTTAGTACTATTTTTAGATTCATTTCTTTTTTTTTTTTTGTGTTGAGATTGCAGTGTTTTAGGATTAATGCACACAATCTGTCAACCCAGGTGAATAACCCTGGACAAGGTGACTTTTTATGAGCCTCGTTGTTATTAACTTTGTTTAAAACAGGAGAATACACATGAACACCCAAAGAGACCTTGATCTTCTAAACCATTGCTCTCAGAAATCTTATCTCTGTTTGATGTAGGAATTTTCTCCAGCATCCTCCGCTTCATAACTCTACTGATCTTCTATGCCAGGACTGCGGTTTGGAATCTGAAGGTCGTCAATAAAAATTGAGCACAGACGCAGAATAGCACTGCAGGAAATAACAGAACAGGCAAAAAAAGTTTCATTTACAGCTGTCCAGAATGGCAACAGATGTCTACTGAATATATTCTATTCAGTGCTTATAATTCTGAGCATCTTTTGGACGATTATAGTAAACTCACTTTAAATAAGTATGCAGAGGATGTACTGTATAATTGTGCAGAGAGAAGATTTATAAATTCATAAGAAGTCACATTAAAATTATACAAGATGAAGAAATGTCCTAAAACTTTCCAGATGAATTAGAGCTCGATATTAATTTTGGCAGAAGCTGTTCGTCCGTGTTACTCACAGAAACGCTCTAAGCGTTTAAGCTACTTGGGAACTTCCTTAGCAAACACTCTACTAATTATTGGTAAGACAACTGTGAATAATTTATTTATTTATTTGGAAAAGCGGTAGCTGCAGCTAGGGATATGCTTTCCCCACCAATTATACAGTCCGGTCATTAAAAAGCAATTTTGAAAGAAAAACTAATTTAAAAAATCATTGCTGAAGCCTGATTAATTTTTGAATGATAGGCTTATGGCATGTCAAGATTTTATTGCATTTTAGATTGACTTTGTTGACATACAAATATATGAACATTTATCTTTTATACATGGGGATTCATATAAAGACATGATTAAATACCGTAAAGCACTGCAATATTTTGCTTGACTTTCTAGATGATCACTGTGATCATTAAGTACTGCTATATTCTTGATCCATCCTATTCTCACTTTCTAGAAATAACTATAAATTACAAAACACTTCTTTTTGCACAACTTCTAAATGTTTTTTTTTAAATACTACGATCTAAATGTAATTAATTTAAGTAAGCATATAATTAATGAATCGTCTTTTATACGCTATATAGACAAAAGTCATCAGCATCACTTTTGGTTCTTCGTAAAATTGTATAGAATGTCTTTGAATGTTGTATCATTGTATAATTTTGTATAATTTGTCACTGGAACTAGGAAACTCAAACTAATTCCAGCATAACAGTGTCTCTGTGCACAAAACAAGCTCCATGCATACATGGCCTCTAAAATGTGAGTTTAGGTAATGCTAGTTGGGTCAAAACCGAAACATAAAATAAATGTATTATTATTATTATTATTATTATTATTATTATTATTATTATTATTATTATTATTATTATTATTATTATTATTATTTTACTACATTCTCTTACTTTTACATTCACTAACAAGTATGTAACTTACAAGTGCTTATAACATCCTGCTTTATTCTCTCTCATCAATAACCTTTACTTTACAGGTTACAGACTGACAGCAAAAACCTATTATCTTAGTAGATTAATTAGTTACTTTAAAAAAAGTGTGTTTAAGTAAATTCATCTTACAATTTTAATCAGTTTTGTACACCTGTGACAAGATTCAATTTCATGCCAACTCAGGTAAGGTCAAATCAATTAAAATCTTAGAAATTACAGTCAAGGAAAGACAGATCATAAAAAACAGAAAAGATTAATAGTGAGTGCTTTATATGGGCTAAAAGCCTTTTTTAGGTGTCTCACATATGAAATAACTCATTACAGTTTCAGTGAGCTGAGGTGGATATTGCTGCACCTTTAACAAGCATTTTAAAGCTCACAGAAGGAGTACAGTACTAAAGACTATTTTTAATTCATCTTTTTTGTTTTTAGAAGCCAACAAGGTTTTAAAGTTAAGATGTGCTTGCAACACTTGCAATAAACAATTCTATAACCACATGCTGTGTTGTCTGTTAAGCACAAATGTGTTGACAGAAAGTGTTGGTTGGCAAGCAGGAAATGATCAGGGCATGTCATGAACAGCATAATGATTTAAGTGTAATGGTTGTATAGGTTTAATACTAGCCATTAACAGCAAATTCTCTTGTTATGCAATATATACTTTATATAGTGACGGTCAAGCTTCGCCCACTAAAACCAACAATGTTGAAGAAACAGTGGCCTTTCAGCACCACAGACAGTGCCACGGAGCGTAGCTGAAAAGCCAAAAGCAAACCAAATTTGGAGGAGCCAATCAGGAGTGACCGCTATCTCCTCACCCTCTGCAAGAAGGTGAGCTTAGAGCACTCGACTCAGTAGTAACGGGAGGTATGTTTTTGTGCTTCTAAGTTCTTTTTCTATGTCCTTTGTATGTCTCTGCATTCTGCTGAGCCAAGCCAACCTACAGGGTTCACTACTGGGTTCACTACTGGGTTCACTCGCAACTCACCTGCAAGCTGTACTTTGTTTTCACTAATAAAAGAGCACTTATTCCTGATCCCCGACTCTGTGCGTCTCTGTCTGTGTTTAGGTGCATTTTGATTTTTTAAAATGCCTTTGTAGAGAAGAAACTCGAAGTAAATGAACTAAGCTCACGGAATTGCACGTAGGGACAAACGGTAAACCAGCAGGATCTGTAGGTTTTAGTTTGAAGGAAAAAGCTAGCTAATTGCAAACCCACCCTTTCTGCTTGGTATTTATTACTGCATAGCAGGTTCCTGGCTTATTCACAAATGGCTGTCTATAATACCTGGATCAGTTTTGTTACTGGCTCAGCACTCTTTCACTGGTATTTCGTTGCTCCGTGGATGTGGGTATGATATGATTTGAAATAGTAATACTGTGTTCCTTGTGTCAGTGAATTTGCTGAGCGCTGTGAATATGTGCAGATTCAGTAGTTTCACTATGCAGCTGAGGGCACCGTTTGTGGTCGGTTGCATGCAAAACATCAAGGCAAAAGGCTGCATTTCGTGTCTTATTACGAAGGAAGGGACGAACATACAGTATATCTGACACAGGGCTCTAGATGTATTTGGATCAGCAGCTTTCCTTTTGTACTAATTTGTCAGATTCATTCATTATGAAGGAAATTAAATGAAAACATTCTGTACATACTTAATTCTTTCTGCATACAATTGAGTACGCGTTGCACAACCCTTATTTAAATCTGTATCTGTAGTTGGATTTAAATCTGAAGCTTCTTGGTCATATTAGCATAGTTTTTTTTTATTTTAGTTCCTACAGCCTTACTCCATGCAAATATTATATCAGTTTGTGCCTGTGCACAATATTTTCATGGCCTACAGACATGTCCATCATGAACTACAACATCCAGACTCTATTAGTCCAGATTAATGATAACACACCTGGACTCAAGCATATCATATAATCACATCACTATACCACTCTCACAGTATAAAAAGACTGTGTGCGTTCACAGTCATTCTGAAGGTTATGCTCTGTGTCTCTTATAACAGTCTACACCCAGCTGTTGTGTCATTGATTCTCAGGGTTTGACCTAGTTTGCAATTCATGTTTTTAATCTTACATGCAATTTTTTTGCTCATTGCCTGATAATTGGGAAAAAGGAGGGTTTTTTTTGCCACTCTTTTGGACCTGTTGTTCTGGAATATTGAAGCTACAGTATTGAGTACCTGCAGTTTCCTAAATACTAGAAGCCTCTACAACCCTGACCAGGCAGTTATTAAGGACATGATCATGTTCATGAACATGCACTTTAGTTTTCACTTTCCATTTTTCCATTTCACATATTATGAGATGCCTAACCTAATGGAGACATGCACCGCCATCTTTTAAAGGCACATGGCAGTGGGGTGGCAAAAGTCTGCCAAAAACGGCAAACAATCAGAACAATGCTCCAAATTCCTTACCCTCCATGTTAAAGAGACCGCTGCATAGGGTATAGCACTTTTTTAGGGAGGTAATACTGTATATCATTCTGCCGGGAAACTAATGCACCTTTTTTTGCCCTGAGGAAACTGAAGAGGGTGATGCTCCGTGAACCTGCTGCATGCCACCAGCTTCCTGGGTCCTGCCTTGTTGCTGCAAAGTCTCTATGAAAGCCTATTTTTTTCCGAATTTCTTTCTTTATTTTGGTTGGACTTTAAGATACGGCTCACTGTTTCCCTGAGTAGAAAAGAAAAACAAATCATGTTCTTTTTGTTCAACTCAAACTGCCTTCTCCGTGTCTGTGTTTTACCCTCGCAGCCTTGAGTTGCAAGAAATCTGTATTTGTATCATTTTAGAGCAAATTAGCTATTCAATCCGAATTAAAGAAGTGACAGATGTAAATCTCTTTTTTTTAAGTCAGACACATCAGATGTGTATTTTGCGTCATCATGAAATAATGTTTTGCTCTATGTCTCCTGATACAGTGCCTTGCAAAAGAAATCAACCCCCTTAAAAGTTTAGATGTTAGATTTATCCTGATCCCATTTTGCAATTCTGATAAAAGTCCTTCAGCCAGTATTTTCATAGCAAATTAACATTCTCTTAAAGTATATTTTAAGTCAAAATGCAGTGTTTGTCATCAGAGATTTAAAAATGAAAAATTGGAAAAATGCTGCTTGCATAAGAATTTATTCCCATTAGGTTAGTACTCAGTAGAATCAACATTTGCTGCATAAACAAGTTTAAATCTGTTTTATACACAATCTTTCTGGAGATTTGCTCCAGGTTCTTCATGTTGGATGGATATTGTCAGCAATTCTCAACCAGTGCCACAGATTCTCAGTGGATTCAGATCTGGACTTAGCCACTGTAGAACATTAACCTTTTTGTTTTTAATCACTCCTGTATTGCTGTTGGCTGTACTTTCTGCTGAAATATGAATTGCCTTCCAGGTTTCCTTGTTTCAGACTGAAGCAGTTTCTCTGTCTCTGTATTTTGCACTATCCATTCCATACAATATTGAGAAGATAATAGACGTTCCCAGAACATGGTGCGACCACCACCATATTTTTAATTATAGTATGTTAAATAAGGTATCGACCTGCAGAGTGTTGAATCCTTTTGCAAGCCACTCCATACATATATTTAGCTTTTGATGTGAGATATACGAATGTTCCTTCATATCACAAAAAGAGTACAAATACTGATTATTTAATAGGACTACCAGTACATCTCCACATCGACCAAACATGTGGCATAGAATAACACTCAGCTCTTCTCACCAGAGGCCAAAAAATGGAATTTTGGAACCACTTACTGTAGTCAATGGCTCATACGTATTTAAGAATACGCCAAATGTGCGTCATAAGCATCTAAAATTTGTAGGCATCATCTTCAACCACTAAAATTCAGCGTATCCTTATCCCAGCAGAGATGAAAACATCTCACACTGAAAGCCAACAGTGTCCTGACTAATTCTATATCAGACCTATTTTGTTTATACTGAGTGAAAATATTTCCTTTTTGTAAATGGCAGAATGGAACAGGTAAATAGGGATTTAAGCAAAATGTGTTAACTTTTATTTGAATCTGGGACACTGCAATCCATACTATCCGTTATTCCATAAAATCACCCTTGTCTAACAGCAACATCATTCTAAACCAATCACTGTCTTTTGTGATATGAGAGCCAAGTACAATACGATACAGTTCATTTGCTGAAACACATTTGTGCAGCTTTTCCTAAAAGACCTCCCCCACTGCGATGAGTTCTACATGAAGCTGATTAAATTTTAATAGATATCTCTCATGTTTTACACTGAGGCTTGTAGGATTAAGTGCTGCAATTATTCAGGATAGTTGTTCAGATTCAAGTAATATATCTGTGTATATATTTGTGTCCTGCCATGTCTTTAAATCTTGCTGAAATACACTTGACCAAAGTGGTATGCAAATTCTCTGCTTATCAGATTTTACGGAGATGCTTTTCCACAAAATGCGAACATTACGGTTAGCATCCCGCTTATAGTACCTAATAAATGAATGCTAAATGTATCCCAGTAGATCTCATTTAACATTAGCTACATTTGCATTTTTAGGTTTGGTTTTAATTCACTTCTGTTAGGACTTCACCAGCTCTAGTTTACTTCATAATGTACCTCTTCTTCCCAGACCTCATTCTACACTGGAAAAGAAGGCTAGCATCTGTTTTCTTTGACTGTTGTGGTGTCATTAGTGTAATTAATAATATGGGAGATTCTGCAGTCTCCAGCTCCAATCCCACAGAGTTTAAATAATCCTTTCTATTTTAGGGAATGGGAGCATGCTCCAAATGAGAGTGGAGGAAATAATTCAGTGTAAGCTGCAATGAACTACGGGAAGACTAGGCTTATCTGAATTAAAATATATGCATTTATTTAACCGAGTTCAGGAAGTCAGTCATCTTCTGGGGGTTAGTTCTCACCTGCCCTATCTAAGATAAGTAAATAAGCCGAATGCAGGATGTTTGATGTTTGCGGCTCAGAAAAAAGGAAATTTAAGCCCTCTGGGTTCATTTATATGTACTTTCAGAGATCTATGACACTATAAATACTGGCAATGTATTACTGTATTTTCACAAGACTACTTCTGTGATCAACACTAATATTAAAGTGCTCTAACTATCAACTACAGTATTTTACTGTAACATCATGTTATTTTACAATCTTAAACAATACTGTCTACAGCAATACACACTTACAGAAAACTAACCAGATTTAAGAATTCAACAAGCCTTGCTTTAAAAATGCTTATTATTCTTTATAAGATGATATCTAAGTAAACATGTCTGAAGTTTCACCTACGGCAGCCTCAAGTTAAAATATTGCAGCGGCTTCAGATTTCTTGATTCGAATATTACAGGTGCAGCTTATGATGCTGCAGGCTTTCATCTCACAATTCCCTCACTCTCTTTCCTCTGAAAGATGACTTTTTCTTACACCTCTAAGCTTTGCACTGCAAAATCCTTCTTGCTATTGAACAGCAGAAAAGAAGCCACCACTCTGCAAGAAAATATGATAGCCTTATTAAACAAAGCAGGTCCACTTCAGAACAATTAAGAGGTATTTTATTTATTTATTTGTTTGTTTGTTTGTTTGTTTGTTTGTTTGTTTGTTTATAACACCTTTTTTATTAACTTTATATCTATATGAAGTCTAGTAGTAAGACACATGCAGCGACAAATGAAAGGATATATCAGCTTGAAGTTTTGTATCTCCTCAAGTTGCCAGAATACCATTCTTCCAAAAGATCTAGACTTAACCGGTGTTTGTCTTACCTCTATACTGGTGTTCCATGCCACCAGAATGGAAATCAACTTATAGGACTTTTTCAATCAATATAAACAAATGAATTATTTTATCACCTCGAGCCTGATACAAAATGAGTCAGGATTTTAAAACCTTATGATCAAGCACTTGGGGCATCTCAGAGAGCAGAAAAGGGTTTGATATCACCATTTAAATTGAAAACAGAAACATTTGCATTAACTGCTTTTTTTTTTCGGGGGGTACTTTTTCATGAATACTGTACATTGCCCCTAGTAGGCTAGTTAAAACAAAAAATACTTATCAAAGACTCCAAATTCTTAAAGCCCAGAGAGAAGGTGTTTACTTTCATATGAGCAATAAAGCAACTATGTTGTGCGAAATGACAAAGAAATTCATTGCTGAACACAGACATCCAAAAAAAAAAGTGTTTTTTTTTTTCGGCCTCTGGTAGAAAGAGCTAAAATGCCAGCCCAAAGCTTCTATAGTAGATCAGATGAGTAGAAAGTGAAGAGCAATTGATTTACATCATTTTTCATAATCATCTATCTATCTACTGTGAATTTTCTAAGAAGGATACATCATAACCAATACTTCAAGCTCTCTGTTTATGTCAGACATCCGTAGCTGTAGCTTGGTATAATTATCACATCTCGTCGCTCTTAAACATTGTTAGACTGGAGGCACAATTATGTGTGTTTGACAACTTTTAGTTTCACTTTATCCCACATGGACTCTGTTAGAACTTACTGTACCATGGATATCAAGAACAAAAAGCACATGCAAAAATGTAATTCCCACATGATTTCCTGCTCCTACTTTGCATGTAATGCAATTTAGTCAATTACTCTTTGTAAATCACCCACACTATTTTCATGCTCAATTTACCCCATTAGAAATGCAAATTATTGCATGCTATTTCGTATCTCACTAAAGAAGGGCCTCAGTTCTTAAAGGAAAATTAGTGGAGTATGAGTGGATATCATTCTAAACTGCATCATTTTTACAAATATATTTTTATAAATACATTTGCCTTGAATCCACCTACACCAATGATCACAAAAATATTAACCCACTGCATTATGTTTAGATCCCCTGCATCTTGAGTGGGAATGAGAACAATTAAACAGTATCTCAGGCTTTACGCATCGGATATGAAGCTTGCAAGACAAAGAAAGACTATGTTCATTAACATTCATTTAAAGCGTTCATTCATCTTTAGTAACTGCCTGGTCAGTGTCACAGTGCTGTAATTTATCCTATTGCTTTAGCTTTTCCCCTATATGTTGGGAAATAGAATAAACTAAGTAAAAATTAGCACAATGAAAAAAAAAATCATGTGGACATTTCTAATTGATCGTTCAGAGCAAGAAATGTAGCTAAAGTTGACGAACTTTCAGAATGAGAATTCACTTTGGGTTTAAATCCATATGCAGATAAAATATTTGGAGCACTAAACAGATTTTGTACAAATCCTGACCTTAAAGTTTACTGTGAATTCTAATATCTGTGTTTTATCTCTGTCTGATCTCCATGACCTGTGTTCATTTATTGTGCCCATGTTTAACAGTGTCATCTGTAACTATGTTTTATTGTGTATTGTCTCGCATTAGTTTTGGTTTTGGAGACATGCCAGAATGCAGTGGTGTTGAAAAGCTTACTCTAGCATAGTCACTGAATAAGCCAAAATGCTAAAGTTCACACAAACCCGCTAACAACTGCCATGGGGATTGTAGAATACAAATAGCCAAATTCACATCCACAAATACCACAAACATTCACAAGGTATGATGCCACTCAAGAGACTGACTCACCAGACTGTAAGCATGTACTATCTAGTGGCAGAACCTGTGTGTGTGGTTGTGTGTGTGTGTCACATTTGAATTTTTGGACTTCCCCTTGAAGCAATAACAATGAAAGGATAGGCACAAGAAGAAAGGTTCAGCGAATGATTCTTCATGGCTTGCATGAGTTTTTAGACTGGATTTATACTGTGGGTGGTGACTGGATTCAGGTGTGTTTAGTCAATATTTGGAGGCACTAGAGCATGATAACAGAGAGTTTTAGTTCTGATGTTTGTAGGACATTTTGCAATATGGGAAAAGGAAGTCTGCTGCTGATTCCGGCAAAGATGAGACAGTCTAAACATCCTTGTATTTACACCTTGTCTCATTTACACCATTTTTCTGTCATCTGTGCCAGCTTTATTTTCTTGCTCTGATTGACATGTGCCATGCCTTCATCATTAGATATGTTTTGTTTGGTTTTATTGTTTGTTGTGTTTTACCTTTTCTTTTCTGTGTTTTATTGTGTCTGATATAAGAGTGCCTTATATTGTTGTGTCTAATCTTCCTGTGTGTTTACTGTTTCCACACTGTATAGCAGTATTTCGCTGTGTATGATCTAACCTTGGCTGTGTTCAATCCCTTTTTTCTCTTGTCCTTTTTGAGCTGTGTGTCATGCAGTCTGATCTGTCCTTCCTGACTGTTTTTACTGTTTTTCTTTTTGTCCTCTCAAGTTGTGTTTCAGTGCTCCTGATGTACCTTGTGCTCACTGGCTGTGTTTCATTACCCTTGTCTGTTCTTTTATGGTTTATTGACACCAGCCCCCATCCTGAGTCATGAACACATCTGCCAAGAGGGAAATCAATGCAGTCTGAATCACACAGAGACAGAACACACAACCTGCAGAGAGAGAATGAGGGCTACAACGTGACTTGCACACACCAAGATGCACACGTATACACATAGACCCACTCCCTCTCTCTCTTTTTTGTTCTCACGCTGTCTCTTTCTCTACATATATTTAGCTAAGGTGACTAGCTTTAAAGCTTATCTGACCATGACGGTGCAAATTATAACTTCTCTAAATTGCCAGTATACGGAATCTGATCAAAGTAAAGTTCTGATCAGAACCTAAGCAAGAACATTTTAGGTTTAAATTTATTGAAAGGAGTCCATCTGTTGTGCATAATTTGCTCCATCCCCAGCAACAGACATTGATTGTGTCCACAATATTCATCATTGCTGCAATAAACTGAGCAAAAACAAATCCTATTTATTATATTTTATATAAATGGACCATAAACTCCGAGTATATAGTCAGCAATTACATTATCTAGTGTTTATGAATTTGCTACAAGATTGGTATACATTTCTTTGAGGATCTTCATTTATTCATCTCTCTCTCAAATTCTCTCAGGTTTGTGTCTTGGGCCACTATTAAAATAAGACCTGATCATTGGTATCCTGCCAATAGCTTTGTCGTTCTTCCTTACAAATACACCTTGCCAGCATTGGTTGTTGGATCATTGTTGGCTTTAAGTCAGCAATTTTATTGGACCGACATTGATCCAAACGTTGGCAGGATTATTATGAAAAGTGCTCAAAATATTAAAATTGTATTGGGAGGACAATCCCAGCCACCCAAAACAGACACCAAGCCAACATCATTTCACTACCTGGGTGTTCTTTATAATGGTTTCAGTATCTATACCAGATCTGTGTCTCAACACAATACTGTCTTAACCTGTTCAACCATAGGCCTTTGAGCCTCTTGCCTAAAAATGACATGCTCCAGCTAAAATGAGTATATCTTAAAAAAATACTAGGAGTATTTAAATAATTCTGGTACATAGAAAACGTATATATCCAGAATCAGAGAAGATGGAAAAAATACATGGTGGTTAATTAAAAAAAAAAAGTTTGTCATGGAGTGTTCATCCTTATATTGTTGGAATCTGCAGAGTCTGGTTGTGTTTGTAACATGTAAATGCTTGTGTCAGTTGCGCAATGTTTACTGATTTTTTCTGTCTTGTCATTTAGCCACTTAGTGTTGGAATTCTGTTTTGTTTAGGTGGAAATAATCTTTGTAATTTTATAGCTGAGCTTCTTTCCGTACTTCTAGTTTGCTGCATGTTTAGATACATTCATGCTTAAGAAACAATTTATTATTTCTGTTCTCGCAAGGGTATTCTTTTCTCTCTGAGATGCCTTGTCTGCTGTGGTACTTTATGCTGTATAGTGTATGATGTGCCTATTGAAATCATATCTAATCAAAATACAACCAGTATACTATGGAAAAATCTCGGTTTTGAGTTTAATTGCAAATGTTGTGGAAACTTGGAGATAAAGTGAAGATAGTTAAGCATGGGACTGCACCATGATGGCCTGGGGTTGAATAGAAGGACCAAATGATAGTACACCTTGCTATCGCATTGTACATTTCCTTTATATAATAGTATAATAGTATAATAGTTCTCCTTCTATAACCTTCACAGTGAGCTTTGTATTTGCGTCTGTATTTACAAATTTACATTAAAACAAACAAACAAACAAACAAACAAACAAACAAATAAATAGGTAATTTCTCTCAATATTTTGGTTCCACTAACAAAGCTCATTTTTCTGCATCCGAAATTTAAAAAGTGTAAGCACCTTTAGAAAAGATGTTAACAGCAGAACTTTTCATTAATACTTTCATTTTCTGTTGCTTTTTTAAAACCCACTTCCTAAATAATGGTATAATAAAGTAGTTTTAAAGTCTCTCCTCTCAAGCACTAAAGCGCTAACTCTATTAATACACGGCACTCCACTGAGAGCACTGCTCGCTTTTTTCCCTCAATGCTAAACAAACCGCTATTGAGTTGCACCTGAAGGATTGGTGCTAGTCAGCAACTTTATCAACAACAGAGAGGGAAAGAGAGAGAGAAATTCAATTGTGTTATGATGATGGATGCACCTGTCGACAAACAGCAAATACCATCATCATCTAGGGCATGAAGAGCGGGAAAAAGAGAGTAAAATATAAAGTCTTTAGAAACCAAACCATGTTTTCACGCACATACACTAACATGAACAGCCGTAGGAGCTAACCCTGATATTATTATATATTAATAAAAGATCTATTTATTCTATTTATAAAATATTATATGTTTATTATTATTATTATTATTATTATTATTATTATTATTACTTCGCTAGCTCTATATACACATCTCTCTCTCTCTCTCTCTCTCTCTCTCTCTCTCTCTCTCTCTCTCTCTCTCTCTCTCTCTCATTGCATTAAGTGTGTTGTTCAATGTTATATGCCATATCAGTATTGATCTAGGAATGATGTTTTTAAAATGGCCCCAATCACTTTTTTTCTTCAAACATTGAACGCTTAACATTTTAACGTGTGTGTATAAACATATATATACATATATGTATATACACACACACACACACACACATATATATATATATATATATATATATATATATATATATATATATATATATATATATATATATATATATATATTTTTTATCTTGTAGGTTAAGATTTCAGGTTTAAACTTGAAACAGGACCCACATAACCCATATTTTTATTTCTTAACAGTCAGTGTTGCCAGATTAAGCTTTTTTGATCAGTTATTCCTTACCTATTTTTTTTTGCACTATTTTGAGATGAAATGGCACAAATATAAATCCCAAGCTGCCTCTGTTGGGTCATTGAGCAAGGTTCTTATCCCTCTTACAGTAAGTCAATCTGGATGAAATGTAGCATTTGTCAAATGACTCAATGTCAATATGACCAGGATGTCTGGTCTTATCCACATAGGCCCAGTGTAGCTGAAGACTTTGGTTCCTGCCAAATAGGTTATACGTTTAGGGCTCTAATTGAAGCGCTCTAGACACAGCTTGAAGTAAAAAAAAAAAAATCCCCCTATTAGGTCAGCAGCCTAGTTCTTAAAAACAACATGTTGAACAAGGAGTTTAAAAATGAGAGACATAAAAAGGAAAAAGTTGAAAGAAAAAAGAACTGTGGAAATGAGAGGAGAAAAAAAACACAACAGAAAAGATACAAGTTGCATAGATGAAGTAATTTGATGGGTGACTTTGTATAGCATGCTGTGTGTTTGATTTTCTGTGTGTGTATGTGTGTGTGTGTGTGCACAAAAGTGTGTGTGGGTGTACTTGAATGTAGTTTGGCCCTAAAACAGTACATAATGCAGCTGCTTTAATGCTTTAATGCATCTGCCAACACAAAGCCATCACTCATCATAAGACACTCTTGAATCTTAGCCTCCGCCGAACTAAAGGGAAATTCATTGCATCCTGAAGGAGAAAAGTTAAATGAATGAGTTTGCACAAAGGCACACAATAGCACTTGCCCTTTGTATTGTTATATTTACATATTTATTGATTTTGGTAAAAGGAATAAAGGTTGCTATAATCTCTCTTGTGAAAAAGCAGAAAGAGAGAAAGAGACTGATAAAGAGAAGACTGTTGGCTATGCAACAAGGAAATCATCATCAGTTAAAGTATAAACTGAACAGAAACAGATTGACCTGGAAACAAAAATGATTAACTAATAATAAATAACAAAAAAATAGTTTTTGTTTGTAATGCTGAATGTATTTGAATGTTTGAATCAAAACACATGTACACTCCTAATTATGACTAATACTAAGCAACAAGCTCTTGAAAACAATTTTTTTTCTATATCAGCCCAAAAGTGCTTTTTTTTTTTTATTACTTTTACACTACATGACATGACGTTGTAGGAACAAGTTGCAAGTTGCAGGGGACCAGAAGTCTAACCCAGGTCACAATCCAATAAAAAACCTCCATGCATACAGTTTGGAGTTGGAAATCGACCCCCAACCCATGAAACAAGTTAGTTGACAAGATGAAAAAAAGCAACCATCCAGTATGTCTGAAAATCTAAAGTTATAAGGAACTGACATTGGAGACTCCTTCTACCAAATGATAAATAACATGTCCTCACAGAACGCATATACAGTATATATACAGAGACTAAGAGGAAGAAAGAGAGCATATGATTCGTTACTATAGAAATGACAACATTTTTGCATAAGTGCATTAAAATAAACCTGTGATATTAATACTTCTTGACCAATCAGAATCGAGAATTAAACAGCGCTGTTTCAACAGGGGTCAGTGATGTCCTGAAACTTATAAGGCTATTTATGTAGTGGTCTGTTAGTTAGGTTTGTTAACAAGACAATACTACTATAGTGTAATTAATATTAGTGCCTAAATAATTACATCATAAACAAACAAACAAACAAATAAATAAATAAGGTCAGAGTAATTATAACAATTCAGGCCACCTTAAAGTTTTTAAAGACTAATAAAACAGATATGATTTTTAATTTTAATTTTAAATAAAAATACTCTATGATAAAAGAATTGAATAAACAAGAGTGATATCTGGTGTTTGTGGCGGTAGGAGTTGTAGCTGTGGTTTGTTAGTGTTTTATTGTTCATATATTCAGGTTTGCTATGCACACATGCACATAAAATCCAGCTATATTCACTATACAGCATATATTGCACTGTGGTCTTTCTGGTGAGTGTCTCGAGCTTTCAAGAGAGGGATTATGGGAGTTGTAGTACAGATGGAATTGAATAAAGTGGACTTTATAGTGTGAGTGAGGATCAGTGTAAGAACCCAGAGATCACAGAGCTTCTGTTCAATCCTCACATGGTCTACAAATCCCTCATTCCCCTAGTCTTTTTGCTTAAATCTCTCTATACGCACTGCAGGAGAAAAGGAAAGGAGAAAAAGGAAAGCAATAAGAAGGAATATTTGATAGACAGATGTAGAAAGATGGTGAATTCACAGCGAATTCACATGGATTTAGGCAGATTAATGAGCTGCCATGTGGACTGTCAACACTGCAGAGAGCAATCATTTACGATGAAATACACTCTCATATATAGTAGCCCCTCCCCCACTAAAACACACACACACACACACACACACACACACACACACACACACACACACACACACACACACACACACACACACACACACACATGCACACTTACATCAAAACATACTCAAGACACATTGCTTAGTATTTATGGCATATCATATTTTTATAAGTGTACTGATATTTATAGGGAAAAAAAAAACAAAGGAAGAGATCTTGTTTAAGAGCAAAAATAAACAAAGCTTTATCTTTTCTTTTTCTAAGTCTCATTGTTGGCTGAATTTGTCTTCCATTTCTAATTATCGAAGCATAGCAGTCTAATTACTGAAACTACATTATAAAATTGAGAATGAACAATTTTCATCAATGTGTGAATAGTGTTTATGTATCTTTCTATTTTCAACTGTGACATACTTTTGCAATTTAATAAAAACCTTCAGGTTATTTAATTTAAATTGAATAAATAAACCGTGTGGCTAACAGCAGCTAGCACTAGGTTTTAAAACATAAGTAGCAATTTTATTCATGAACAGTCTATAATAAATAGCTAAAGAAAGCTATAAGTATATGAACTCTGATCTGGGGCTGTTGTCGGATTTATTTGTATCGAATGATCACTATCCACTCATGCGTTAAAGAGCCATAAACGTCCCTATTTTTTCACAAACAACAACCGGAATTTACAACCTGAGAGATTGAGATCAAAGTGAGATCATTAGCCATGATTTGAATAGGCTAGGCAAATTAACAGTACTTTGGTTATTGTAGTAACCTGTTAATATTGCTATAACAACAGAATACATTGACAATCATTTGTACGAATGTGTTTACAGTGTTAAACATGGGGTACCATTCATTAGTAGCTTTTTACCCATACACTGGTGAGTTTTTCTTTACTGCAACTGAATCTCTAAAGGTGTTAGAAGTTAATGGTGCAGATTCTAACCAAAACATGTCAAGCTACCCAAAATATAAATATAAGGATCGCTCATAGCTCAGAGATGTAGAGATCATAAGGACTTGAGAAATTATGTGATAAATTTATTCTAGGGAGGGAATGTACTCGCATCAAAGTATCTGCTCTCTCTCTCTCTCTCTCTCTCTCTCTCTCTCTCTCTCTCTCTCTCTCTCTCTCTCTCTCTCTCTCCCTCTCACACACACTTTGTGTGAGTGTGTGCATGCGCACACACATATCGATTTGCCAGACATGCACAAACACATATACACAAAGCAGAAAAAGCTATGTTCAACTAGCTATGTATTTATTCTCACAGTGAGTCATAAACATTAAACCCTTAGCAGTGCCACAATTGCTTGCCAAGCTAAGCATCGTTTGTTTAAAGCTAGCTAGTTAGTTTATTTTGTTGTTATTTTGTCTCATATGTTGCAATGTTGTCTACTCTAGAGTATAAAGTGAGGAAAAGATTTTGCGTGTAGAAAAATCATAATATTGTTACATACGTGTTTGATTTCTTACCTCCTATCTATCCTAGTTGCTAAGCATCTTCTAGATACTACTACTTGGTGAGTTTCTGTTTATTAGCATTGGTTTTCCATTGTTAGTATTTCTAACCTTATTACCTAAAATCCATGCACTGTGGAATTTTTACTTATTTTATTTATTTATTTATTTATCTATCGATTTTTCCCTTTGCATTGTCTCCTCAGTAATGAGCTGATCTGTTAGGGTACCACTAGCACTGTAAGATGGTTTTGCTTTACTTTAACATGTTGTGTTCACTGCTGACTCTGCAGTTTTTGGGGTATGGGTTCATTTTTACTCAATGGGATAAACAACATTTATGGGAAAGTGTTCTATGGTCAGACGAAACAAAAACCGAACCATAATTTTTAACAATTCACAAAAAGTAAACTATATTGAGTTTGTACACTTTTAGACTAGGATATTTTTAGATGTGCTCTGTTGTGCCTCTTGCCTGAGGTTTATGTACCTGGTTGGAGGTGTCTCTTGAACCTTTCAATCCAATTTCTACCAGAGCAGCTGGATTGGGTTTCGGTCAGGTGACTCAGAAGGGCAATCCATTATAGACAGTGCTGCTTCCTTCTCCTCAGACTTTTTCTGGACAGTGTTAAGGTGTGTTTGGGGTCAAGAACCAATCATTTCTTAAAAAATTGAGGAAGTAAGGTGACATGTCCCCAAAAAGGCAGTGAACAAAAACACATAAACACACACAGACAAATACACAAAGAAAGACATACACAATTGCATTTAAACCATGACTAAATTTAGATGTAGTAATATTTGGAGAGTTCAGTCTAGTGAAACGCTTTTTGGTTGTGTTTGAATTTGCCAAGTCCTACGTGCTCTGTATCTTTTAAACAAACGTACACAAACACACACACACACACACACACACACACACACACACACACACACACACACACACACACACACACACGAGTAAATATATTTTAAAAGATCTACATAGAATGCATTTACTTTTTTACCAGTTTCTTGCCTATTATAATGCATTACAATCATAATAGTAACAACTCACAAATAATACAATTTGACAGGGATTCTTGGTGGAAGACATTTTTGATGGAAAACCTTACTCCAGAAACCTCTCACAGAAAAAAAAGCTTTCATTTTTGATTGAACATGATGGGAATGTTGGATAAAACCTCATCTGAAGACCTTTACGTCTCTACCATTCCGCTTCTGTTAGAGACTATAAAGCTATCACATTCAAATGAAACTCCATCAAAAAAGCCATGTCTCATATAAATGTTAAATAATAATTTCATTTCAAATAGAAATTGAGCTTGTAACCTAGGTCAGTTTTTAAATACTTCACACTAGCATAGGAAAAGCTATAGAAAAACTGGTGTACCACCTGCTTCTGGGCAGAAAAATCCTGATCACAGTCTGCATGAATAACAAGCTAGAACTGGTGGTTGGAAACACAATCAAAATAAAGCCTACACCACACATCTAAATGAACATGCAATCAGTAAACCAGCAAAAGTTGATAAAGTGAAGATAGACTCATTAATCTGCATTGCATACTCAATAGCAAAAACCCACATGCCATATGCAGCATATACAGTAAGGACTCGGTGTTTCTCCAACAGCCGTATGGACGTATGACCCCCGCACAAAAATCTAAATAAAGATGAGTGATTTTTTTCTTATAAACATATCAAAAAAGAAGTGCAAGAAGTCTGTTTTCCATTGTGGACTTGCCTGCTGTAATTTACAGGATTATTCCATTCAGCTGAATAATTAATTATCCTGTCCCCAGAAGCAGGAACTGGAAGAAAACTTGGGCAAATGTCATGATGGGTAGAATTTTTTTTGCGTCTGGTGTTGCCACCTGCTTGCAGTAGAAATGCCTTTATCTCATAGTCTCTAACTCTGCATTCACACAGTGACAAGCAACACTTGATTTTTTGAGGTAAATAGCATAAATCTGTAGTTGTGATAACATGGTGACAGAGCAAACAGTGATATTTCAAAAAATAGTATTTCAATCATCAATTGCAAATGAATTATGACATCATAAGGTCACAAATACAAAGACATGGTTCCTCAGAAAGCCCCAGTCCCAAAGTGGAGGGTCTCCAGTATACTCCAGCATCCAAATAATGGATATGTGCAATTTTTTGGTCTTGGGGTATTGAGTGATTTGCACAAAAACAACAGCATATTAAAGAGACCAATATCCTGAGTGTCTGGTAACTTGTTAAGGTTATCACAGGATAGGTTTATACTTAAAGTTGACAAGTTATTAAGTCTCTGCTCAGAATGGTTTAGAGTTCAAATCACAGCATTGACCAAATCTGAGCCCTTGGGCGAGACTCTCAACCCTCAACTGCTCAGTTCAGTTGAAAGTCACAAACCAGACAGATACAATAATTTGTTTGCTGTATTTCTATGTGAATGTGCAATAGAACAGGAAGCTGTACACTATTTATTAAGCAACAAAGTGAAATGAGACTGCTTTTGCATCTGATTGTCATGTTTGGTATGAACCCAGTACCATTCCTCTTCTGTTAATGATTGTAAATGAAAAAAGAAAGAAGGTCCTTGATTTATCCCGATGGTTTGAGTTCCATTGAGTCCCCTAAAAATAAATACAAAGTAAAGGCAAATTGATTCAACAAACTTTCTTGAATCACTCCTCAGGAACATAGAGCAGTTGTGATTCACTGCTGCATTATGAACATGTCCAACCCAAAGAGCTGAAAAATTGTCTAATACATGAAGCTTCCTGGATAATTTAAAGTTCTGGATACACCAGAATAATGTTCTGGATAAACCTTGGCCTCCATGTGATAATAATAGAGTTAAATTAATCAAACAGCTGGGACACCACTTTGCCTTTAACGCTATTTACCAGCAGAGTGGAAATCGACTTATGGGACATTTTCAGTATAAACAAATGAATTATCTTATTGCCAGTAGCAAGTCTGATATAAAATATTTCAGGACAGCTCTACTTGGGATAACCTTACACAGGTTGAAGATAACGACTTCATATTTAAGATGATTAATAATATGCACTTGATTTCACCATTTTATCAGTTATTAAGCATCACCGTGGAGTCTATAGACTGATCTCTCTGAGTTCAGATCTCTCTGCTGCTACTGCTGGTCTCTTGAGAGATGGACTTCATCCTTCAACTGCTCAGTTGTATAAATGACATAAAAGTTGCTCTAGATAAGGAAGTCTTCTGAATGCTGTAAATGTAAATGCAATGAGGCAGATGGTACAGAGATAGCGGCTGTAAACAAAGTATGCTCCGTGTCCTTTGTTAGACTGAAAAAACTTCTGACTAAATGAAGCCAACTCTACAGTGTGATGAAGACATTTCGTTTTAATCTCACTCCTACAGTATTTTTGTTGTCCTTAACACAGATTTTCAGCAACCAAGGATTGAACATCACAATCTATTGTGGTTACTGAGGCTGGAATTGAGCATGATGGAAAATCCTCCCAGACCCAGACCTTTGTGTAACGTATACTCCAGTCAAGGAAGTCTGCTCATGGAACCATAAAATGGGCTCTGGGCTCTGCTGATGGACATGAGCTTCGAAGCCGCTAGATCCAGAATCTACTTCAGTCGAGCCTCCAGGACTTGGAGAACTTTAAACATTTTTTTAGGAATATCCTTATATAATGTCATTGTGTGATACACAAACATATTATTCTGAACTATAGAACAAACAGGCATTCTGCGTACAACTCGTTTGAAAGCTAATCTAAGTGTACTGTATACTGCTGTATTCTACTCGATATTCTATGGATCTAACCTTATTAAGATTCACATATTGATAATTAACATGTGTAGAAGTTATGTGTGCTGATTCGTGTTATCACATACCAGCAAATAATCTCTGTTCTGGCGTTCAATATCATACTAATCTAATGGTATTAAAATTCAAATAGTGATCACTGATGCGTGTAGAAGTTATTCGTGTCATCGAATGAATATCACAAGCTAGTGCAATACTAGCACATGCAATGAAAGGCATTATAGTCGCATTATATAGTCACGGTAATGATATGACCTTTGTTGGAATTTTTTGGGATTTAATAGCCTACAGTGCTTCACCTTAGCCAAGCTTTTAAATGAAACATGGTTGTTCAGCAGCCTTTAAAAAAAGCCAAAAAAAAAAAAAAAAACATTAAACTTGAGCATATTTTGACATGCTGCAATTCAACAAACCAATCCGCAATGAACTTCAGGAGTTGTACAATCAAGCACAGATTCCTGCTGTCAGACACCCACATTGGGTTTCTGAGCAGTGAAACTGCGATTTTGAGCCAAAATAGAACCGTCAGATCTGACTCAGCCCCAGTGTGTCTGACAGGCAGCCTGTCTGGCCATCAGAGGGAATTTAGGAGGAGAGGAACTCAGTGTACTAAAACCCTCTGGCCATTAGTCTGGGAAGGAGCTGTGTGCTACTGAGATGACACACTGCACTGCTGAAGAGAACCGTACACACACACACACACACACACACACACACACACACACACACACACACACACACACACACACACACACACACACACACACATACCACAGGACAGATAAGAGCGTCCACCTGCACACAAAATATGAATGATGTCACTCCTTCTTGACTTTATGGTGTAACACATTGGTGTGACTGACTGGGCTGCTATAACAAAACCCTGAGGATTTTTATGAGCGTCGTCATTCCTGTTGTGGTTCATCATAAAAATTCCTTCCGCAAAATAGAATGAAAGAATGTAATTTTTAACCAAAATGTGCAGAAGTGTTTTTGTCTTAAGCAAAAAAGAAATGGGAACTAGATAGATAGATAGATAGATAGATAGATAGATAGATAGATAGATAGATAGATAGATAGATAGATAGATAGATAGATAGATAGATAGATAGATAGATAGATAGATAGAGGGCTGGATTCTGTGTGTATGTATGTATGTATGTATGTATGTATGTATGTATGTATGTATGTATGTATGTATGGATGGATGGATGAATGGATAGATGGATCGATAGAAGAATGGATGGATGGATAGATGGATGGAAGAATGGGTGGCTAAAATGGTACATACTGTAGGAAGACAGACAGACAGACAGACAGACAGATAGATAGATAATTATATAGATAGATAGATAGATAGATAGATAGATAGATAGATAGATAGATAGATAGATAGATAGATAGATAGATAGATAGATAGATAGATAGTGAGGTGGGTTGTGTGTATGGGTGATGGGATGGATAGATGGATGGATGGGTGGGTGGTAATATAGGTATGTAGGAAGATGACTGCCTTTCATTCATCATAGTAATCATTTATACCCCAGTGGTCTTGAATCTGATTGGTCAGCGAGTTTTGGCTCATTTTCTTTTACAACAGCTCTGCCAATAGAGTCGCCTGCGAGGTTTCTACTGATGCATTCAGTAATACTTTTCAATAACTCAGACAGAACTATGCAGGGTCTAAGCTGGAATGAATAAGTACTATTATGTAGAATTTATGCCTAAATCTCTATTATTAACTCCTGAGTAATTACAGAATGAATGGTCATAAAATATTGGTCTGCTAGGTCATTAGGAATCAAGCAATACTGTCAATGTTTATACATCATCTTTGGAATATTATTGAATTTTTTGGCCACTGATTTTGCCCAATTTTTTCTTTTTTTTCTTACGGCAAAAAAGTCCATACTGTATTTTATCCCAGCTGTTGTGTTCTGTTAGGGTCAGAATGATCTGTTTGAAATTTTTGAAATGGGTAAATTTACTCTGTTAATCACCTTCATGCATTATTTCTAGTCATGATTAAACTTAGAGCATCCGCAGGCATAAGAAGGCATTTTAATCTTATTATTCACCAAAAATCTAGATTTAGCTAGTACATCTGTTAAAGAGCTGGTTAATATTATAAACAGCAGCTATGCTAATTCCTCTCCACTTGCTTCTCTTTATCTACACATCCCGAGGCATCCAGAGATTGTACCAGCTCCAGTTGGATTTCGCTTCATGAAGATTTCGGACCTTCGGTGAGTAGAGGCCAATCCTGTGAGGATCCTGAGGCATCCAGAGATGTACCAGCTCAAGTTGGATTCTGCTTCATGAGAATTCAGGCATTCAAAGAGGTTGTGTAAGGTTTTTATAGATAATGAATGTCATTTCTGATAAGAAAGTGGAAACATTTTTGATTTCCCGCAGAAGGACATTTTCTCATTATTATGATTTTTATGATGTTGAGCATTGATGAACACCTTATAAATATAAGAGCGAAACATGTCAAAGCAGCATGAAGCAGCTGGACTTGACAGCACATGGGTCATGAACATTGCAGGTGAGATTGTGAGTTATTGTTCTCTCGTGCTCCCGATGTGCCCTACTTTTATCTAAATGATGGCACAGCAAAAATAGTTCTGATTATTCCTGGCACACTTTCAGAAGGACTATGGGGGGTCTGGAGTGAAGGTCACTCAAATACACACACACACACACACACACACACACACACACACACACACACACACACACACACACACACACACACACACACACACACACACAGGTCACTAACGGTGATATAGTTCTCTATTATTTCCTAAGGTCAGTTCAAACACTGCTCACTCATGCAATTATCCCTGACCTTGATAGGCAAACAGAGTCAGATGTGTTTCTCTCTCTCTCTGTTTAACACACACACTCGCACGCACACACACACACACACACACACACACACACACACACTTGCACACACACACACTTGCACACACACACACACAAACACACACACACACGACAGGACCAGTGGGAAGCTAGAAGGATAAGTGTGATATTCTGTCAGACAAGAGTGGCATGTTGATTGCAGTAAATGGGCCACTTTATAATTCAGTTATTCACACAGAAGTAGTAAAAACTCTGGACCTGCTGATGGTCATGGAAACTCTGGAGATGCTGTAATAAATATATTCCATAAAACATTATCCGTTTGTGTCTGTATGACAGTAAAAAAATTTCACAGTGAGAAAATCTCTCCATTATTATTATTATTATTATTATTATTATTATTATTATTATTATTATTATTATTATTATTATTATTATTATTATAGAAAAGAGCACATTGTTTATCAAATGAATGACTGAAATGACAAAAACACTTAAAAAATAAGATATTAGCCGTTATCGATGCTATATGCAATTGTTTTACAACACGACTAACATAAATGTATACTGTGATTGGTTGTATTTTCTTGTCTGTAATAATAATAATAATAATAATAATAATAATAATAATAATAATAATAATAATAATAATAATAATATGGCTTAGTGGGTAGCAGGTTCGCCTCACACCTCCAGGGTCGGGGTTCAATTCCCGCCTCCGCCTTGTGTGTGCGGAGTTTGCATGTTCTCCCCGTGCCTCGGGGGTTTCCTCCGGGTACTCCGGTTTCCTCCCCCGGTTCAAAGACATGCATGGTAGGTTGATTGGCATCTCTGGAAAAATTGTCCGTAGTGTGTGATTGCGTGAGTGAATGAGAGTGTGTGTGTGCCCTACGATGGGTTGGCACTCCGTCCAGGGTGTATCCTGCCTTGATGCCCGATGACGCCTGGCACAGGCTCCCCGTGACCCGAGGTAGTTCGGATAAAGAGGTAGAAAATGAATTAATAATAATAATAATTTATTAATATTAATAACGTATTAGATAGAAATAAATAAATAAATAAATAAATAAATAAATAAATAGATAGATAGATAGATAGATAGATAGATAGATAGATAGATAAATAAATAAATAACCTGTGTTATTTATAAAGCCCCACTGGATAATTTTTAATAATCTCTTTTTTATTTGAGGTGAAATGATTTTATTATTTTATTAGTAGGGATGACATCATAAAAAATAACTTTAAATAATTCTAAAAACAGGTTAAGTTGGATATTAAAGCATCCTCTAAAACCCTATGTGCCCCCCCGCCTGGCCTTCCCTGCCCATGCTACTACGGTCCAGAACTGCCATTGGATATATTAACACCTAAAGACATTTAAAATGTATTTTGAAGTATCAAAATCAATTTGTCCTAAGAGCTACAGCAACAGAGATAACATTTTTGTATTTATAGAACAATAATTGCAAAATTTCAGATCAGCTCCATGGTAACAGACTGATGCATGGAAAATGTAAAAAAAAAATGCTCTCCATGTGAAGAAAGATGTTTGTTTGCACGCCAGGATCTGCTGCACACAGAATAATATCTTTTTACGATAATCTTGGTATGAATTAACCTCTTCAACTCTCACAAGTTGTCCTTGCTTCCAAACATTTACATTTCTATCTATGTTTAGCAGACATTTATCCCGAGTTGATGCATGTCTTAGTCGTATCTCCAGGGACACTAGGACAAGCAAGACTCAGATGGAAGGTGATGTGGAGCGAGGTTGAATAAATAGCACCCAAGTGTAAAAATCAACCAATGTTGTGTAGTTACTAAATTCTTCATAACAAATACTTAATAATAATAATAAAATTTGAAAATGAATATCTATAAATAAACGAATAAAATAGAGGTGCAATGGGTTAATTATGATATATTCAAACACTATCATAAAAACATACGTATATTATTATTAAGACTATGATAATAATAATTCATTGTAATTATACCACTATATATCTACACACGTTTTCCTCCCTGCTCTATTTATCATCCTATTTTCATTTCTGTTGTTCCACTACTTTATTGGTTTAAGTTCACTGAGGGTTCAGTGTATGATTGAGTGATTGCTGAAACCGGAGTGCAACTTACCCACTGAATACTGTAAACTAACATAAAAATTCTTATTTAATGCTATGGGAAAATGCTAGGTTAAAATATTTATAGCTTTAAAGTAAAGCAATAAAATACTTTTAAAACAATTTAAAACAATTATATGTATATATAGCACTCAGTGGACCTGTCTGTTTCTAACTATCTAAAAAAATTAATCAAATTAGAATAAATAATGTACAAATATATTCAAGATATATTATATTATGTTTATGTTATAATGGATAATTATTATTATTATTATTATTATTATTATTATTATTATTATTATTATTATTATTATTATTATTTTATATGGTATAATAATAATAATAATAATAATAATAATAATAATAATAATAATAGTAGCAACAAATTATTAACACAAATGTTTTCTTTTCTCTCCTTTTTTGTGGTCTTTGAGTACAGTGACTGTGAGTTTTAGAAAGAAGATAAAATGGTGACATGAGATGAGACCTTTATTAATCCCCCCCATATAGGAAAAAAAAATATATATATAATGATGTACCGTAAATAAAATAATACGTAAATAAATAATACATGGTGTATACCTATGGTGTGTGTTTCCTTTCCTAGTGTGAACTCAACGCCTTAAGCACCTATACACACCTCTAACAAACTACCAGAGTTAATCAAAGTGGATATAATCATCTAATGTCAGTCTTTTAATGCTCCATTTAGATCTAAACTCTGAGCTCAGATGAGACTAGCACACACACACACACACACACACACACACACACACACACACACACACACACACACACACACACACACACACATAGACTTATACCTGGAAAGATCAGTTCTGTTTTATAGACAGCTGTGATATTTCCCTGCTTCTGATATTCTGACTTCCAAGCTGACAAGTTATATCATTCTCTATCATTGTATACTCTCTCTCTTTCTCTCTATCTCTCTCTTTGTTACATACACACACATAGAGACATAGACATACACCTACGTGTCCTTTTGCCACAAGGGCCATTTTGATGTGCCTGACTTCAGAGGTGACACTTCAATTTCAGAGACCTGGAGACTCTGGCTAATAAATTTGCCCATTAGAGCAGACATTCAACCACCAACCAACCTACACTCCCCCCACCAGCACCACCCCACATTCACACATTCTCTCTTCTTACACCCCACCATCCTCTTTACTTCCATCTCCATATACAAGCCATTTCAGCTGAAATTGAACTGTTTGCGGCACCAGGAAGGAACATTTCCACAGGGTGAGATATTGAAACACTTTCCATTATAATAAACTCCACACACACTAGGGTCCTAGATCCTGAATTCACTTCCAAAATCTGTTACCAAGCACTGGAATCATTTTATCAAATGGTATTTCAAAATGAGTACCATTATTTATCAAATGATAATAAACAACTCAAGATCAGCATCCTATTTCAAGTCAATACCTGGTGTTCAAAAAGATGACTAAAAATGACAACAATGCTGTGTGGAACCAAATAAATGAAACCGGTGCTTTAAAATTATACTGCAGAAAGACAATTTTCTCATTTTCATGATTTTCTTTTTCCCCTAGTTTTAAATAAAGGCAATATTCTGCTATAAATTATATCGTACTATCACCTGGGTACAAGTTTCCATTCTTGCACATTTTATTACTGAGTGCAGCGAGCTGTACATTAAATGAATACTTTATAGTAATATGCTATCAAGGCTGTAACACATTGGTATGATAATTAACACTCAAATGTGAGTTCATAGAGAGATTTCATATTAGAGCTCAGTCTTGGCTAAAAGGATTAAAGAATCATCGATGCTCATCCACTAATCACTGCAGTTATACTACTGTATATATGGTAAAGCATTTTGCTGCCATGGATCAGTGTTTCTCTTAGACGGAATGGTTAAGGGTTAAGAGACGGTCAAGCTAGACTTTCAGCGTACACTGTTTCTTCAGGGAACGCCTCAAATACGTGCGTTAATTCAATTCAATTCTAATTCTATAGAGCTTTTAACAATGGACATTGTCTCCAAGTTGCTAAATAAATAAAAAGTTGAATTCTAAAAATACAAAGTTTAAAATTGAATTTATGTTTATTCCTAATGACCAAACCTGAGCGAATGGTTGCAAGAAAAAATCCCTGAGACGATATAAGGAAGAAACCATTGGAAGAAACCAGTCTTAAAAGGGACCACATTAAATGATGTCCTTGCTACAGCTGTATATAGAGTAGAGGTGACATATGACATCACATTCCAAACCAGAAAATTTCTCTATTGACACTGATTTTATATTCTTTTAAGCTCTGTTGTATAAAACCAGATAGTGCTGTCAGGAATGGCGAGTGCCTCCACAGATCAAATTCAGACCCATACAGGACAGTGACAAACAGGGGTTTTATTAAATAGTTTGGAGAAATGACATATAAAAAACACGAAAACCAAAATCAAAGGACAAAATGAGGATGCAACGACGACAAAGACAAAAGGTATAAATAGGGGAAATTATCAGGAACAGAATGAGGATCAGGTGGGGCAACACATGTGAGACACAACAAAAAAGCATGGCAAGAAATAACAAAACCCCTGTCGACAATTCCCCAACCCCCCACCCAGTGTAGTGAACGGGAACCGTGACATTTCTCATCTTCGTCAATCACACGTCTTGGAATGATACAAATACACAAAGTTCGTCAGACACATCAGAGTTCATCAAACTTCCGATTGCAGCAAAAAGCATTGATCTAATGTTTCTGGTCTTCCATTGATCACATGTGTATGAATGAAAGTCAATGAAAAGGTGTAGTGTGACCACACCGTTACTGTAAATCAATACAGAGATCTGACTGATCACCTTTATCCAATAATAAAACATTTCTAAACTTGCAGACTGACTCTCCCCAACACAAGACACATGACACAAGAGCTTCCTGAATGGTTTGACGAGGATGGAAATATTGTTGTTCCCGTTCTATTTTGCCTAGATTCAATTCAACTCAGTTGTATAGAGCATTTATATTCCAGACTTTGTCACAAATCAGCTTTGAGGAATCTGGGTGTAGACTTAGATAACTAATGAGCAACCAAGAGTTGAGAATCGCATGGGAAAACTCCAAGAGAAGTCATAAGGAAGAAACCCTTAAACCTGAATTTTGATGTTCTAGTTAGATTTTCTAGTGACCCCGATGTTAGGGAAATGTTATCAACATCACGTCCAAGAGAACTTATTTGCTTTGCTCTGAGGGTGGGAAGGATGGCGTACTACTAGCTATTTAAACAAAGCCTTCGAGTACAGAGTAGAAATAAGCTGTTATGTTATCCAAGCATGTTTAGCAGTTCTAATTAAAAAAACCAAACCAAAAACAAAACATGATGCAGTGTCACAAATCATGCAAAGAATGCACTTACCATATTGGAAGCTACTGTGTAATTTGGCAAGGCACAGATAATGGGGACCTTACTGGCAACAACTAAATTAGGAGAAAATTAGGTTTATACAAATAAAGTGTAATGAGATCCTATTGCCATTAGCAGTTAGATGTTTAGACATGCAGGGTACAATTTATGTATGGAATAAAACACAAAAATATTCAATGACATGATGGTGAGATGTAGGCCTGCTGGAAGCAGTGTTATTATTACCACCACATAGTTGACGATTTTCCAGTCACCTGACATGTTATTGCTCTTATATCATAGCAATTTTCCAATGATTGCAATTTTTTTTTTTATTAAAGACTGACAAATCATACCTTTTTCCTATTTCTCCCGAAGGTTTATTTACCTGCCAATTCCCACCCATCAGCCAGCTCTCAAATAACATACAATTGCTTCCAGCCAGTAAAGGTTGGCATGTGCTTCCTCTAAGACACAGGAAACCAGAAGGAGAAGAAGCCTTTATTTGTCACATATACATTACAGCACAGTGAAATGTTTGGGGTTACAGTGCAGTGTCAGCCATTATACAGTACCACGGAAGCAGAGATTTCTTGCTCTAGGGCCCAACAGTGGCAGCATGGCAGTGCTAGGGCTTGAATCCCCAACCTTCTGATGAACAACCCAGAGCGTTAGCCTTAAGAATACCACTTTCCATCTATCTGTGTTCTTTCAAACTGATGCTCAGACTGTATCACAAATCAGCCTAACACACTATCTACCTCCTTTGTCATGCATGAGCTCACAAACACCACAATTTGCTAGTGTCACTGTGATTGACATAGGGAAAGAGCGAGAGGAAGAATACTCTCTCCCCCACCAGAGAGAACAACTACTTTTTCTCTATTGTCTCCTGGCCATTGATGCCTATGGCAATTTTTTGGGATTCAAACACAGGATCTCCTGAATGCTTATCTGTGAGATCACTAGGGAGCCACACATTATACGTTTTCACTGCTTATAGTCATCTATTGATATAGAACGTCTATGGCACAAGCTAGTCAATCCCTGGTCAGACTATTTTATACTCATCATGATGAGAATAAGAAAAATGTTGCTTTTCATGCTACCAAAGCTTTCAGCACTGACACTGGAGACTCCTTACAGAAATCTACACTACATGTTTGTTAAATAGCGATGCTTCTTGTAGCTGATGTTTATATGCAAGATGTGCTGTAAGTCCCTGTGAATGTATATTACAATTTGAACTGCTTTTACAGAAAATAAATCAACACTTTATAGTTGTGCAGTATAGTATTGCACATACACCTGCACACTTCTCTGTACACAGGGACGTATACTGCGAGCGTATATTGCTATGCACCTAGATCTTGTCCCTAATCTTGTGCAAGTCATTATGTAAAATGTTATTTGAGCTGAGCAACCCTTAAAATGGTAGGGAGGATTCAATCAGAGGAAAACGGACACAGGAAGTCAACAAGGGCAAATTAAAATAAAATATATTGGAACATAGGGTCTGTGCTCGACTGGGTCTCTTTTTACTGATCTTCAGCGGTTCCTAGGTGTGTATAAAAGCTAACAGAGCAACACTAATGAAAAGCAGCTCAACTGTGAAGATTTTAAGCAGACTCCTGATTTACACCCAGAGCACACAGCTTAAAGATCCATGGCTCTGATTCATAAAACATGTCAGAGATCCTGAGCCTGTATAAGCCAATGCTTCTCATTGCATTTTACAGATGTTATGTTTTTCTGCGAATTTTAAGATCTGGGTTGTGCAGATGTGCTCTGTCCATATGTACAATTGCAAATTGTGATTCATTGATTAGAAATTCTGGATAAATCATTTGAATTTGAAGAACACAACGTGACACCAATTTATATCAGTTTAGCATGTTGTGCTTAACGTTAGTATATTTGAGTATATTTGTATACTTTTATATTTGTTTCCAGAACTTACAGAATATTTATTCATTTTTTTTCCCAGAATTGTATTTGAATAATTGCTTTTGCTTGTCTGTAATTCAATTATAATGGTTATAAATTATGATTTGGACTTTTGGTGCAGTTAACCACAGATGATAAACAGTGTAGAAGAAGAAGACGTAGACAAAGCTGGAAATAATACAGTCAAAATTTAGAGCACTGCTGTTTTACTGATGAAAAATTAAATAAAACATTTAATTACATTCATACATGCAGTTCTTAATTTACACCATATGTCCAAATGTACGTGGACACCTGAGCATCATACCCATGTGCAAATCCCTTTCCAGGTTTGGCCTCTGGTAAGCAAAATTAACAAAAAGGTAGCCAGAGTTAGCCAATCAGCTTCCAGCACGATAATGACAAGCATACAATTAGCCAATAATTATTGGTATGTACTAAGTATAGACTTTGTGTTGCTGCATAAAAATTTGACATTCATCAGCCAGTAGATCTGCTAGTCCAGCAAAAGTTTGTCCAACAGAGCTGAAATTTCATACGGTGCAAATGAATAGCATTTTAAACCATTCTACCGAACAGCAACTCTCTGCAGTTTTGCTAATGGGTACTAGGGTAAGCTAAACACGGCTACAGAGTCTCCATTTTCTAAGCGCAAAACCATTTTCCTAATGTTTACAGTTTCTATCTGAATCCCTTCGGCATTCAAACTTCACCTGATCTGAAAATCCTTTTAAACGGAAGCTGGGATTCAACCCAGGGATAAAGGTGGCAAGTCAAAATGGGCATTTTAAGAATTACTTCGTAATTTAGGCTTTGTCCTATAGTGCTGTGATGAATAAGTGTGCTATTTGCCTTCCCATCCTCCTTAATGGCACTCACTTTGAAAGAATTTTTTAAACAGGTTTAATGCTTACAGAAAATGCAAAGAAAGCAAAATCATTTGTTATGCAATTTTGCATTTATTATGGATTATATTTTTTATTCTTGTGCTGAAATGAGTGGCTGTGTTTGTCTGTAAGATTCTGTAATAGTGATGAATACACAACTCGCCCATTTGCTGCCGCTATTAATCAAGCGTGAATAATTGATGAACAGTGTTGGAAAAACAATGACAGTTAGTGTTTGGAGCAAACTAATAATGCTCAAGACTGGGATTACTGTTTATGTTCATACACACACACACACACACACACACACACACACACACACACACACACACATGCACACACATGCACACAGAGGGAAAGAGGACATTAATTAACTTGGAAAGAATACATAGAGAACAAAAATAGAGTTCTAGAAGTATAGAAATGAACAGAATTGTGAATTCTGGCTTTGACTGTGAAACGAAATTAATGAAAATATTCAAATGAAATGACATGCATGTCATGACAGAAAATCTGTTACTGAACTGATCAATTGATCCCATACAACAATAACATGAAAAGAAAGAGGAAGAGATATAGAAAATGAGGAAAAGAGATATTAATGAAAGCTCAAAGGGACTGGGAAAGTAGAAGAAGATCTTATGTTCAAGGTTCTATTAGAATTTTTAAAAGAAAAGGGTTTCTGGCTCATGAATAAAGATGACAAACTTGGGAAGGGGTGAACTAATAATGTTTTACCACATGGTGAGTGAGTCTAGCAGATTCATTATTGCTAGTAAATCAAATCCTCTACAGTGAAAACTTCTGGAGACTCACTAGTTGGTAACGCACACATGCCATAGTGTTTTTAGTGAACGTCATTTTTACTGAATTTCTGTGATATCCACAGATTTTCTCAAGCCACTTCAACTCGCTTTTTAAAAGGCTGTCTTTTGTCTACCTAACAAACCATTTTTCATGTGATATGAGGCACGTGCTATTCAGTTTCTGATTGGGTGTCTGCTGCTAAGCATCCAGCCGTGACACTTCTAACACTGTATCTGTTTACACTGTACACATTTTGACACTACACTCTGGGGTTAACTCTGCAAATGTACTCCTAAGCATGCTTTAGAGCAGGGTTTTATAACCCCATGAAAAAAAAACAGTGCTAACACTGTTTCTAAATTACAGGTGTGAAACTTTCTTTACAGGAAACGCCTGGTTTAGAACTAAAATAGTTTAAGGTTAAGGATTGCAGTGTGACAAGCTCTGACCTGGTGAATCTGGTGCACAGCTGTCATGCTATATAATTTAAGTTAACTGTTACATTATGATTTGGAAGTCACCCATGGCTGAACTTTCAATTAATAGCTACTAATATAATCTGTTTCTGTATATAAAGTTTTAATACACCACAGTAATATTTTTAAATCAATATTTGCAGCCCAACTAATTTCATAAATAGACAAAGATTTTCTATCATTAAGCACACTGTGGGAAAAATTTTTTTTACGTTAATGTAATGCTTGAAATTGTACCTCTGAAATATCAATGTCCATAATTTTCACGAGTCATAATAAAGCAGATAAAGTTCCTGTACTCAGACTAAGTGAAGAAAATCCAAATTGGAGAAAAAACTGTGATGTACAAACAGCAAGATGCAAATATACTACTATTCTATTTGGTAATTCTGCATGTGGTAGCCACTAGGTTAAGGTGTTGGGTTACCAATTGGAAGGTTGTGAGTTCGATCCCAGGTCAACCAAGATGCCACTGTTGGAAGCCTGAGCAAGGCCCTTAACCCTCAATTGCTCAGTTGTATAAATAAATGAGATAATGTAAGTTGCACTGGTTAAGGGCGTCTGCCAGATGATGTAAATGGCTCATTTTTAACACACCAGCATGGAATTCAGGTGACCTTTATTAAACTCATAAGAACATCAGAAATATTTGTACAAATTTTTCTGTTATCTTGAGCACTGTAACAAGGGTCTTGGGAGTCTGATTTTAAAAGCTGTGAAAGAAGAAAAAGAGTATTGGTCATAAATTAGCAAACCCAAGCTCTTTAACATGAGCAGAATGCTAAAGTAATGTATTCAACTCGAGTGAGCGGCTACGCTACGGGCACTCATTCCTATTGTGAAGGTTAACAACATAAAGCTAGCTAACAACAAATTGAAGCATCAGTTAAGATTCAGATCCATAAACCTATAGACTAACCCGAGTGTATAATTCACAACCAACATAAGCACTTGACACTAACGTAATCCCAATACAGAGGAAGAATACAAGAAAGAAAAATACAACATTTTTTTATTTTAGAGAGGAGGTGGGGCTTAACCCGCTACTAGGTATGACACATTGTTTTGAAGACTGTGATTGGATGTCCAATAAGAAAACGTTTAAAATCTGGTCTACTATAAGCCTTCGCTTTGTCTCTATGTTAAGATATTTGACTCTATATCGTGTAGGGATTATGTTCGTGACCGATCATATTAGTCATGTGCTAACATCTGTATGTTATAAATGTAATAAATGTAATATAAATATAAATGTCTCTGACACCGCGCAGAAATGTCATAGTAGCAAATTATATAATTTCTGCCGTGATTATTCTCATCTCTTTAATTTTAAGGGGAAAGGCCTTAATTTCTAAGACTTTTCTTAGACTTTCACCACTAGGAGTAGCCCTTTGCACTAGGGATTTTCATTTACAGCCCAGAAAACTAAAGCTAACAGGTCATATTAGTTTAGCAGCCTAATACTGTGTGTGAGAAGTGTCAGTAGCTGAGTACATTGCTTTATATATGTAATCTTTTAGAATAATTTTTTTCTTTTTGTATCAAAAAAATTTCTTTTCGGTAAAATACTAGAATTTGGGTTAAACCTGAAATTCAAATAAAATTCTTATTGGTCACATAGATAATCATACACAGTACAACATGCAGAGAAATGCTTTGTAGAACTGTCTGTGTTATATGAATATAGTCAACAAAGAAAGAGAATCAAAATGGAATTTAAAAACAAAACAAAGTAAAAGGTAATTAATTGTAAAAAAAAAACCAAACAAACAGGAAAATAGCCAACTTATCAAAAATACAGCATATTAATACAATACAATGACTGAATATATAAATATGATGACACCACCCTGGTGTTCTGTCTATCAGCACAAACTGTCATGTGTTTTTTTTTTTACCGAACTTAAACAGGTAGATTAAAGTTAAATGTAAATTGGTTTGCTTTTCCGTCAAGCATTTAATCACAAGTTTCACATCACGGGGCTGAAGCGCACAGGGTTTGCACTGATAACAGTTGGATTGAAAAGTGTGTCATAAATAAAATCTGACTGAGCTCTCTGGTGTGTGACGCTAATGGCTTCGTTCCATGTTCCAGCAATTGACTCAGTGAAAATGAGAACAGTGTTGTGTTGTGTATTAGTTGTAGTTAAATAAGGAAGTTCAACGTGTTTTAGTAATATTAAAAGTCATAGTTCGCATTGTGTACTATGGTGACATAATGCAGTTACAACAAATAGTCAAAATTACATTTGAGGGTAAAACAGAAGATGAATAAGACATACCTCAGGCGTCAGCATACCCCATGCTAACCATAGATAATTCTCAGATATAAATACTACACACGGATGAATACAGCATTTGCCACCCAAAAATTTATTCATGATATTTAATGAGGACCAAGCACCAAATGTATTTTTGCACCACAATTATTATTATTATTATTATTATTATTATTATTATTATTATTATTATTATTATTATTATTATTATTAAACTTTAATATTCAAGTCTATATCAGCCTATAAAGCAAATTATATTTGGTACAATAATAAAGACAACCTGATGTACACCAATCAAACATTCTAGCATCCTAGCTGCACCAGTAGGATAAATTGAGATATATATTTACATTAATAACGCAATTCCACTTTCCTCTAATTAGGTGGTTCATACCAAGTACATCACATATCATGTTGTTCCCAATGTGGACCCAATGGCTCCTGGTCTTCATTATTGCTAATAGATTCGGCCAAAATGTGCTGTTTTGTTCTGCTTAATCACTGCAGGCTGCTATCATTTATTTTTGTACTAATGTTAATTTTTTACTTCTTATTTGATATTACATTTTTCATTTGATTGTTGCTTTTTCTTAGTTGCTATAGCAATAGTATGTTATGAGCCAGTATAATTGTGTTACTACATAATTGAACTAATTACATTAAACTAGCATTTGGCAGACACCTTATCCAGAACGACTTCAAATTTTATCTCATTTTATACAACTGAGCAATTGATGGTTGCGAGCCTTATTCAGGGATCCAGCAGTGTTGGCTTGGGAGAACTGGGATTTGAAATCATAACCTTCTAATTGGTAGTCCATCATCTTAACCACAAGCCTACCACATCACCATAGCAGGATGGTGGGACTATATCAAAAATGTCTGTAATGGTGAAGGCAATATTTTTTTAAACCTCTTGAACTGATCTGAAGCTCTTGACTTTAATCACATCTTTATTGTTTCATTTTAAATCCTTATTGATGGTGTACAAATACTCATGGACCAGACTGTATACTTTTTTAACCACAGTGAAGTCCTAAAATTCACTCTATTTGAGTTTTAGTAGTGAAATTAGACTTTAAAACTTCAGTTTAACTCGATCAGATGTGTAGAGTGAGACACTGATTATTAAAATGCAGCTCATCTCTCATCTCTAACGGTGACGGATACATTTCACTGGCATATGGTGTGCCTTCTGCTCAGGCTATTGTGTACTGTACATGTTCCAAAATTGACTACAAAACCTTTCCTTGGCATCTCTCTCTCTCTCTCTCTCTCTCTCTCTCTCTCTCTCTCTCTCTCTCTCTCTCTCTCCATATGCTATTGATTATTTTACCACAGTGATGAAAAGGTTTAATGGAATATGGGGAAAAATCAATTACCCTCATATGCAGCATGCTGTCACAAACTGCCCACAGCTAAATAAAGCAGTCACATTATTTAATGTAATGGTGATTACATCTGTCCAAAAAAAAAGTCATATAAAAATTCATTTGAGCCACAGTGTTAGCATGCTATATATGTGTTCAATGCTATCGCACCACATTTTGATACACATTTTATTTATTTTTCTTCTTTTATGGCTGTATGTCTATATCTGTTGCTGCTTTATTTGAGGTTTAATCAAATCCGAAATCAGCTATACTGTACATCTAAAAAAATGTTAGAACATATGTCAGAAGTGTCGTAAGCACAGAATAATCCTGATCAATAAAATTAACTCGTATTCAATTTCAGCTTACTGAGCGGTCATCCGTCTGCTCACTGTATAACACAATGATTGCACTCATTATTAGTCATCATTAGGAATCATTTAGTTGGGAAAAGAGAGCTTTGATGCCTTCAAACGAAGACCTTATGGGAGAATAAAAAGAACAGGAAATAAAAAAAGAAAAGATAGGCATATGTTAAGAAAAATTTTGGTCACCATAATGCAAAAAAGTTGATTAATTTCTGTGCAGTTAACAAAATATAGGAATAAGATTGTATTAAGGTCCTGAAATGCAGCAAAATGTCGAGGGTCTGATTAGACCTGCAGGAGACCCAAAAGGATTTACTTAAAGATGAAGTACACTTTTTTTTGCAATTATCATATAGACCAAATCAAATCATAATAGACTAAATTATATCGGGACAATGGTATTAATCAGTCTGACATAAAATGAGTTAGGACACAGTTGGCTTTCAGTGTGAGACCTTTGTTTATCCCTCTTCGGTGCTTAACGATAAACACTTTCAAATTGTAAATGCTTATGAACAAGCACTTAGGGCATATCGGAGAGCAAAAATGAGTTTGTTTTAGAAACAATTCTGTGGAAAAATAAGAACTGTTGCCCCTAACATTCTAGATAAAAATAGAAATTTTGTGACAAAACAAGTAAAGTAACCGAGTAAATTTTTAATTTTCTGTAACCCAGTAAATTTTCCCAATGTGAAATCAATAAAGTTGATCTTATCTTATTTTAATTTGGGATGTGAGTCATTTAAACACAAAATAAACTTTATTCTGAAACAGAGCATTTCATGCATTTTGTTTTTCTGATTTTTCTTTTGTGATTTTTGAATTATTTATTTATTTATTTATTTATTTATTTATTTATTTATTTATTTATTTATTCGCTATTCCTGAAAGTAAACGTTTTCTCACATTTCTTCTGAAAGTCCCTAAGACTGTAAGTACTTGGCACTGTTGCCATGGAAGCTGCAAAGCAAAGCAGGGAGAGACAAGATCATAATAATGACTAATACCTGATATTTGCACAATCCGTACAGTCGTCTGTGTGTTATCGTCCCCAAAGCTTTTAGTCAGTAAGAACAAAATGATTTTGCATGTTAGATTTTTATTAAAAGTTTCTCTGACTTTTTGACCCTGATGTTTTCGAAAGATCATTCACATGCCGTAACACTCGTGTGTGTGTGCATGTATGCATGTGTTTGCTTAGTACACTGGAAAAAAAATCATTCTTTGCTCAACGTATTTCTATTAAGGGCTGGATTTCAAAATAGTTCAACAAGTATTAAATATGCAAATAATGTTACGTTCCTGTTAAACTCAATAAATAGAAATACATTCATTTACAAAATTATTCTAAATGTATTCTAGCAGTAACATGGACATTATGTGAATATGTACAAGCTACATAAGGCCATAATCACATCACTGAGTGTAGAAATAGCAGTAGTACTAGAATTAGAAATAGTAGTACACTGTGACACAACTGTGACAAATTTCAAGTCAAGTCAAACTTTTATTGCCATTTCAACCATATATAGCTGTTGCAGTACACTGTGAAATGAGACAACGTTTCTCCAGGATCAAAGTGCTACATAAAACAAAGACAGGGCTAAGGACATGTAAGTAGTCTTAGCCACATAAAGTGCAACTGTGCAACCTGGTGCAAACAGTGCAGGACAAGACAAACAATGTAAGCATGTAAGCCTTTGAAAAGTTTCACTTAACTTATAGACTAAAATTTTAGACTAGAACAGTGTAGTTGTAAAGATAATGGTGGTAGAAGTAGTAACAGTAAAAGAAGACGTAAAGGTAAGTAGTTGTTGTGGTGGTAACTGTCATGATGGAAGCACCTGTCTCGTCCCCGATCGCCAACAGAGGGAACCGTCCCCGGAGTATTAACACTTCCGGACTACATTTCCAATAAGCCGCCTGCCGGGACTGATTGCACCGCCACCTGCGGCCAATTAACCAGTGTCTATTTAAGGCAAATTTGAACTTGACTCCAGTGCGAAGTCTTGATTTGCTACGGCTGTCATTCTGAGCGGTTTCTGGTTATTCCTGTTTCTGATCTGTTTCTGTATTCCTATTGCAGCATGTAATCATCGGCAGTGTAACCTCGTCCTTTGTCCTGTTTAGTTGTCAACTGTGTTCCTGTTTTATGTATTTACAATTTTAAACCTTATTTATTTGAAGCTATCCTGCATATGGGTCTGTCTTCCTCCTCCCGGATGTGACAGTGAAATAGAAATCAAAGATTTACATTTTAGTTGTACTTGTAGTTGATGGCATTATTAGAATTTTTGCACTAGTATTTGAATATCAAGATAGTTATGGTAGTAGTAATAGTAGCATTAGTATATTAATGGTGGTAGTGATTGTAGCATTAATTGTAGTTGGAATAGTAGTAGTAGTAATAGTGCTAATTGTAGTTGTAGCATCAATTTTAGTAGTACCAGTAATAGTAGTACTGGTGGTGGTATAGCAATAGCTAGAGCTGATATAATAGCTAATAGCTTCTTTCATCTGCTCACTATTCATGGTCACCACAGCAGATCACATGGTCTTCATATTAGATTTTGTACAGGTTTTTATGCTGGATACGCTTCCTGACACCATTTTTATCCTGGCATGGGACTGGAATTGAGATTCAACTCCCTGCCAGTGAATCAAACCTAGGCCGGGGCAATGAGAGCGCTGGCCAACCAGGAGGCCGATGACCAAACTATCCAATCCGAGTTACAACTTACACAAAAGTGCGGAACTACATTACACATAAGACCCTTCATGTCACACGATCTAATGACATGTTACCTAATCGCTCTTATGCCTTTCTAGCACCACTGTTTTGTGTTTCACTGTCAAACTTTTGTTCCAGTTGTCATTTGTGCTCAAGTTCGCCACATCTGTATGTTCCTTACCATGTATCTATAATTCTTCTTAATGATTCATGAGTTTTGTTCTGTTTTGTTTGTTTCGGCTTTTCTTTCAACAATAAATCTACCTCCACTGTAAGTTTCCGACACTGAAATTGGATGATAGTCAAAATTATGCAAGGTTCCTTACAGCACCTTCAACACTTCAAATCACAAAAACTACAGGGTTAGAAAATGTAGACTGAAGAAGCACATCTATACATTTGTTGTGCTGTTAAACAGCACAGTGTCCTTATTCTTATCTTTATCCCCAGACAAACCTTTACACTTCTACACCTGTGTACAATGTTTTTCATTATTAAGTACAGATAACTCCTGTCCTAACTCCTGTCCTCTGTCACAGAGATTCTGCATATGAACTGTTTGGCGTTGCATATATAAAACACCAGACTGCATGAATGTTGTCTCATCAGTAAACAGTAAGTATTTTCCATACAGCAAACTTCCACAGTGTAGATATAAACAGAGACCATTCCAAATAAACTTGTTTATTTCACTATAAACATGCTGGAAACTGCCAAGCTTTAGTCTGGCTGAGGTAGTAGGAGTGGTCTCATCATTGAGCCAAAAACTGAGCTTTTTGCTCCAGGGATTCATTCATTGCCAGACATTTCCAGGTGACTGACTAACTTGGGCTGGTAACAATATTACAGTGGAATCTGGGGAATGAAGGAATATTTCGAGTCATTGATTTTCAAATAAATGCCTTCCGTTGCATGTTTCACAGTCCTGATGGATTCCATTCAACTGGTTGTCCAGCTTATCAGGAATTTTTGCATTGTTATAAACCATAGCATTGCCACCTCATAGCTCAAAGTTCCCAGTATTGCATGTTCTCCCTGAATGTGTAGTGGTTCCTTTGGGTTCTTTGGTCTCTCCGACAGCTCCCACAAACACAGCAAATTAAAAATAGCTAGTGATTTGGCTGGCGATGCAAAATGTGTATGAAAACTGACTGGATATACAGAGCCCTCATTTTGCCCTTATAGCCCAATGTTCCATCATGACTCTAACTAAAATAAAATAGTTTCTGTAAATGAATGAACAAATGAAAATCACGTAAGGGATTCACGGTGACAGATGGATGTTCAAGTGAAATATCTGTTCATCTAAATGTGGATGGGATGAAATGGAATCTGTTGAGGCAAAATCCAAATACTGAAACAGGCAGTAGGTCATGTGATCAGCAAACACCAGAAAATGAGAAGCGGAAATAAGCTTAAAGAGGAAGTTAAACTTTATTTGTAGTACTTATTCAACAGTTCTTTACTAGAGTTATTGAGTCACAAGTGTATTCTTACCACTGATGTACTGATGACCCTCAGCTCTGTTTCTAGTTCCTCCTCTCATCTCTCTGATCATATCTAACTGCCATTCCCATACCTTTTACTGGATAGAGATCTATCACCTGAAACCCAATCTTGACAAATCGAAATTGATCTGTCCAGCTAGCTCCCGAGCACTTCCAGAAGTGGGATGTCTTTTTTCTTACACACTGCTTCATCATTTTCCTTCACCTAGGATCCATTGCTTAGAAACATACATTCAGGGATTTATGGTTAAGAATTAGAACTTGCAATGAGAAACTTTCAGAAAGAAAATATATTGACTAGTCTGAAGACATATAGTACTGTATAAGGCTACAAAATGATATTATTACAAAAGAGGACTCAGAGGACTGGGACACGCTCTTGATACATCTGTATTTACCTTTTTATTACAGTTTTCTTTATTCACACACCAGGCTTTATTCATTCGTTTCAGAAAAAAATGAACGTGATTTATTTTTTTTTAATCTACATACAAACAGGTGAAGCACATTGATTAATGTCGCTATTTAGATGATTTCTTTGCTGAATGTAAAAGGATGAAAAATGATAATAGATGGATTCAGATTGTCTGAACCATGACGAAACACAGAGAGGGAGAGAGTTTAGCAGCAGGAGCATCTGCAAACAGTCATTACTCTGAAAAGGCATTTGGAAATTGCGAGAAGCAGACGGAAGTAAAAAAAAAAAAGATAGAGAGAGATGAAAGAAAAATGTGGATTATTTTACTAATTCAGGGCCAGCGGTATGTACGTCAGGAGGCGCAGTGGAAAACGTGATTTAATTTGTCTGTCAAAAGAGCCTGTGGTGTTAATAATATTTATTAATTAAGACTGTAGCTCATCGTGAAAATTGTGTGTATTACATGTGATCTGCATGAAGTCGAAATTGAGATTTAAACTGCAATGATTTGAAATGGTCAGTCTTAAAGATTTAAAAAAGCTCATGAATATAGAGTATCGGGATAAGAACACGATACAAAGCACATTAAGGTGGTTTTCACACAGGGCACGTTTGCTGCTTGCCGCATCTGAGTGCGATTGTTCCCAGTGGCCCTTGCAGCTCTGGTCTGGTTTCACCTGACTCTATCAAACCCCTGGGCTTTTGTGCTCATCATACTTTATCACAAACATCCCAATTCACCATATTTTTCACTGCTCCTGCATGTTTTCTTTTTCCCATATCTGAATAAATCACCTCACCTCTTCTCTCTACAACAATGTTCCTCTGACACGCAACGTACATGTATGTTGTGTTAACTAATGATGTCATAATCCTCTACAGGCTACTATGTGTTGCTTCCTGAAGTGCAGACAAGAGTATGAGCTGATACGATATATGTCCATAAGTAGACACGGAGTTGGTCCTCTCTTTGCTATTATTAACAGCTTCCAATTTTCTGGGAAGGATTTTCACGACTTTTTTCATGCATGTCAATGGGGATTTGTGAAAATGCATTCAGAAGAGAATTTCTGAGGTTAGTTACTAATGTCTAACAAGTGTACAGTCACGGTAGAGTCCTAATTCATCTCAAAGTTCTTCTACATCAGGCTTGGCTTACCATGTCTTTATGGACTGTGATTTTTGAACGTGGGCATTGTCATATTTGGTTTCCATTGAAGTTAAATCTTAAAGCTACAGCATAGAAAGAGCTTTAGAGAATTGTTTGGCATAAGTTTTGGGGATGGCTGTCATATGGGTGTGATGGTCAGGTGTCCAAATATTTTTTGCCATGGAGTTCATGTGAAAAACTGATAAATGGTTTTAATATATAGTGTGCAGTTAAACTTGTCGGTGATTGTTGCTGTTATTACATTTCTATAATGTAAATGTCTACAATCCTGTTTTATGTGTTGGATTTCCTCCATTCTCTATTTTCTCTGGGAGTAGTTAAAAATAGAAAGAACGAAAACATTGATTGCTGAAAACAACTTTCCAGTTGACAAAGACCTAGATTCCTCAACAGGACCTGAAATGGTCTTGTGTTGTTAAACAAACTATGAGAATGTCTATAAATAGAAACAGTGTCAAATTCAGATTGATAATAGTGGACCTGGCAACATTAGGTATAAAGTTCCAAGCAATTGCATGATGCTAATTTACAACTGGATTCACACCAAAATAATGGTCGCGACTAATTTCCTTTATCTTCACACTTTGGCATGTTGCCACATGCGCGATGCACATTTAACTGATCTGATTTAACTGCACATTTAACTGATCTGATTTGCTGCTGGTTTTTAACAGCTGAGGTGTGTTTCCTGTACTCCTGCAAAAAACATGGGAAAAGTCAATGTACACACAAACTCAGCAACAATTATAAAGCTCTCCAAAGGTTAATCGTGTGACCTTTCTACTTAAGAACCGCTGCTTGAAGGAAAGAAACAAAACAAGTGGTGAAAGAAAATAATCTCATCATTAAAGCAACTGAAAAAGGGTGTGTGTATGCGTATGATTTTGTGTGTGTGTGTTGTGTGTGTGTGTGTGTGTGTGTGTGTGTGTGTGTTTTTTTTTTTTTTTTTTCAAAAGAGAGCGCGAGAGAGAGATAATTGGCCATTACAGCGATGGACAGCATGTCATTACCTTTTCATTAGGAGGCTTTCTACCAGTCTCTGCTCCTGTAGTGAGATTCAAATAGCATTAATGTAATGCAGAATTAAAAGATGTCACACACACACACACACACACAGACACACACACACACACACACACACACACACACACACACACACACACACACACACACACACACACACAAGCTTTCTCATCTTTAGATCATTGTAGAATTTTCATTCATACCACTATCTTTTTCCTTCTGTGTTCCCCTGAAGAGAATTATTGTATATGTAAGGGTGTAAGAATGTGTGTGTGTGTTGGGGGCGTTAATCCGTTAATAAAAAAAAAATGTAAATGAAATTTGAGTTGGAAAAAAATGTATTCATTTTACAATAAAATTTTAATTGAATCATTTTTTTTAATAAGCAGTTAAATGGTGAAAAATAAAATGGTGACACTTGAAGATTTCTTGATAGGTTACATATTACACTGTTTAATCTCACAGAGGATTCATCTATTTGGAAAGGCAATGAAGCATCGCAGCAACGCAACTTGTTTGTTTCTATGCCTTGGTAGCATAATTAATTATTTAGTGTGTAATTGTTTTTTATATTTAGAAATTTAAATATTCCAACCCTGATATACTACACGTGTGCTATCTCGATAACACCTGCAAAGAATTATCCGAGCTAACAGAAATGCGTCTGTCTGAACGATGTACCACTTCTGGTGTCTTAATGGAAATGCAATTTTGGGGTGCTTTGACCTGAAAGTTCTACCTCCACAGAGAAGTACCTAATGCAAATGATTCATTTATTGCTCATGAAAGCCACTCAGTAATCCAGAAAATTCTGTGATATTAAATAGAGATTAATACAATTGGCATGCAAATTAGTACGGCAAAAAAGCAGGTATTAAATTCGAAGATCATTTGAAGACAGAAATCGTCTTAAAATAAAGACTGGCACTTTGGTTAGATCTTACTGTAGATACTCCTTCACATTAGAAACAGAGTGTCAACACTTTTGCCTTCCTGATATATACAGTGTATTGTAAATGGATTTAGCTCAGATATATACACTTATACCATTCTGGAAGTCTCTTAGAGGTCTAACCCTGGACACTAAACACAAACCTAATTTACATGTTGTTTACTTCCCCTTACTTGCCCATGACTAGCAATTATTCTGAGTAAATCAGACACAAACTGCAAGCACAATTTATCCCATTAGGCATGCAAATAAGCATTAGTTATTTGGGGGTAATAAATCAGGACCTTAATGATTTAAACATGTGCTGGAGTATAAGCTTATAATATGAGCTTGTGATATAAAACAAAATCATGAGTTAGATAAGTTAGCATGTTTGCTACTTCCCAACTCATCCTGAGTGTGTGTATGAGAAGTTTGCCTGTTCTCACTATGCTTCAGGAGTTCTCTAAGGCTTATCTAATTTCCTCCCCCAGTCCAAAGACATGTGTTGTAGGCTGATTGGCTGATTGGCATGGCTAAATTGTCTGTGGTATGAGCGGGTATGCGATTGTGGTCTGTGATGGACTGGCACCTCGTCCAGCATGCTCACCACCTTGTGTCCCTGGCATAAGCTCCAGGCTCTTGGTGACATTGGGTAGGATATGCAGTTCAGTACATAGATGATTTGGAAATGGAGATTTATTGTTTGCCTTTAAATTGCTTCATGGTGTTCCAGTGGCAGGATCTCATGCTCTTTTTGCCATGGCCCAGGTTCAATTTCTAACCCAACCCCTGAAGAATAACTAAACAGGGAGCAGCCAAAACAACAACGATATTTGTTTTAAAAAGTCTTACATATGATATGAACAGGCAAAATATTATAAACAGAACGTACAACAGGTTCAACGTATCGGAAAAATAAATAAATATATGAATAGAAAACTTAATTTAATAAACAAAATCTATGACCAGTGAGCTCCATAGCAGCGTCTGAGGTACTAATGCCCCTTTTCCACCGAGGCAGTTCGAGTGCTGGTTCGGAGCCAGAGCCTAATTTAGAACCAGTTCTTTCTGATTCGACCGCCAAAGCACCGGCTCTGAACCAGGAAAAGTGGTTCTTAAGTAGCACCAAAACGTTGCTGGTAAAAGTAAACAGTACATAACGTTATTTTATCATTAACACAGAAAACAGTTAGCCTTAGCATGTAGCTACCTACTATCATATGTGCTAATAAGTAGCCCCGCCCACAGCCCCAGACACAAGCGGTTCTTGAGAACCGCTTGTGTCTGGGGCTGTGGGCGGGGCTACTGTTAGCGCATTTGCTAATGTACCTAAAGTTTACTAATGTTTAATACACTTTTACTTTACCGCGATATAATCACTTATTAGCACACTTGATAGTAGGTAGCTACATGCTAAGGCTAACTTTTTTCTGTGTTAATGATAAAATAATGTTATGTACTTTCTCGATTACAACCTCCGTTTATACAGAGTACATGGAGCTGCACGTACACGTTTTATTCGCCGTGTTTGGATGTTAATGTAGGTTAACAAAGCCGTGAGCATTAACAGTAAAGCAACATCCGCCATTGTTGATGTGTTTGCCGCCGCTGCGCTAAAGTTGCTGGGACACGTGACACGTATACAGTAACGTCAGACTCGGCCCTGTGATGGCTCTCTAGCCGGTGGAAAGGCAAACCGGTTCTTAGAAGGTTCGCCAGTGGAACCAACTTTGAACCAGCACCAGTGCTAGCTCTGAACCAGCACCCGGTTCTGTCCGGTGGAAAAGAGACATTTGTGAATTTTGATGGATTTTTCTCAGCTTTCATAAATCACAGAGAAATCATACTGGTGTTCCTCGGTTGTTTTTTAGGAATCATAAGCCACCATTTTTTTTTCTCACTTAAAGCAGTAATAGGACACGATTTGATTCAATAATAAGGTGTAAGCTTTTTTCCCCTGCTCTTAGCTGATAGGAGTTGAGCCTGATGTATTATACCCCTGTTGTAGCACATCTGCCTCAAGGTTCAGCATCTTTTCTGAGATGCGTTTCTGCACACCAGGGTTGTAAAGAGTGGTTGATTTCATTACTGTAGCTGTTTTGTCAGCTTGAATCAGCCTGTGTGCTCCCAGCTCTTTCATCAAACAAGGCGTTTCTGCTCAGAGAAATATCGCTTACTGGATCTTATTGTTCCCAGGACATCTGAGGTTTTCTACTCAAATCAGCCCCTTTTTTTGCAATGGACAAAGTATGTTTTTTTTGTTGTTGTTGTTGTTGTTTTGCATTGTACTGCTGCTCTATTGATTGGCTGGTTGGTTAATTAAACGAATTTGCAGATGTCTGTGTGCATGTGTTCCTAATAAAATTGATGGTACATGAAATACCAGCAAGGATATTCAAAGACATGAGCAGAAGATATACACATGAGCGGTTAGGCATGTCAACGTGCATTAAGAAAAGACTGATGAAGAGTGATGATCTGTCTGAGAGTGATCTGTCTGTCTCGCTGTCTTTCTCTCGCCCTTTTTCTCTTGGACTATTCACAAGAGACTCAGAGAGATGTTGTGAATGTATAAATAGTTAAGAGACAGTGAGAGAGAGAGGCGTACGAGTGAGTGGGAGAGCTCGCAATGCAATATGGAGAGAGTAAGTTTCAAGAACAAGAGAGTACGTCAGGAAGCAAGGTAGAGAGATGACGCCAGGATCACACAAAGAGCCTGGAGCTGCGCAGAGCGAAGATAAAACAAAGATATCACTGTGTAAATGTTGAACTAATTCGATCTCCTCGCTTTTTTCTCTGACCTCATATTTGCGCCAACGATGTTTCCAGAAGCAAAATGTCACACAAATGGTCACCTGATGTGTCCTATGCTCTTTAAACGTGTATAAACAGTGCATCCTTCAGTGTTTGGAAAGGTCACAGATAAGAGTCCTTATACACCAAGAATAAAAATAATAACAATAGAATTGTTATTCCATCAGTTTAAAAAAAAAAAAAAAGGAAGTCATCAACGGTTACTAGGTCTACAAAATATCTTTCTCACACACTGAATGCAGAAGGGATGAACATTCATAAGGTACACTACCTCATACATAAGCACACATGGCATCATAATCTGAAAGATATTATAATTACACTCGCATAAAGTGAGCACTAATCTTCCCAGAAGATCCGTCCAGTGTATCCTTTAAACTTAGGATCGATCGATCGATCTATCTATCTATCTATCTATCTATCTATCTATCTATCTATCTATCTATCTATCTATCTATCTATC